>NW_015163741.1:81914-89119 GCF_001447785.1 Gekko japonicus | reverse complement strand
GTCTTTAAGGATCCTAATGGTGCTGTCCCCAATTTTCAATGTTGTCCCCGTCATCGCTCTCAGGATAGTATCCCTTACATGTCTCTTTGAGAATCTCATTACTATTTCCCCAGGCAGATTATTCTTTTTTATATATACGGAATATGACCTGTACGTCATATCCATTTCGCTCATCAAGTATTCCGCCGTCAAATCTGTCACTGGGGCTAATGCTTCGCTCAACATTTGCTTCAGATTCTCTCCTTTAGATTCTGGGACACCCTGGAATCGGAGGACCAGGTTTGCCTTCTCCATTTGCAGCTGTAAAAGTTGTTCTTCTGTGGAGACTTGTTTCTTTTCCAATTTTTGTACCTTTTTCTTCACTTTTTGGGTAGTGGCGTCAACTTCTTTCACCTTCTCAGCTGTTTGCTTTGTGATTTTAAGAGTCTCATTCACTTGTAATTGCTGGGTGGTGATACATTTGTTCATTGTAGACAACTGTTCCTTGACGTTAGTCATCTGTTCCAGCAAGGGGCGCAGAGATTCTGCCAACATTTTAGCCAGCTCGGTGGTTCCTTCCAGTCTTGGGCTCTCCCCTTTTGCTTTTAAAAGTTTCTCCTTCTCCATCCTCTTCCCTGCCATCTTTTATCGATTGTTTACTTTCACCGCAGTTTCTAAAGTCTCTGAATGTGTGCTCAAACACTTATACATGCCTTGGTAAGTTTTTCTCAACAGATTTCAATACTTTTGCTTCCACTCCCTTCCCCCATTTTTTTGCTTCAAAGTTCATGTGCATGGGATGGGCCCCTCCCCCCGCTCGCTTCACTTCTCAGTCCGTGGGGTGGGGAGCTTTCTTTTTAAATTGTCAAAGACGCTTTGATCTGACTCATGTTCATATTGGTCTTCCGACCTCACATAGTCTCTGATTCGACCACTCGATCCCCAGCACTTGTCCCGGTCAGTGTCACTAGGTTCCATACGGACACTCACAGGAGGGACCATCAGGGCAAAGAGGCGCCTCAATTCCCCAGCATCGCGCTGGCGAAGAGGTGACCTCTCGAAAGCCCCATGGCTAGAGGCCCTGCGCTGGGCCTCTTGGGGGGCAACGAGCCTGCGTACCCCCTCCTTCCTGCTCGTGCACAGCTTGCATCCCCAGGAGGTCCGGGAGATGTGACTGCTCAGCGTGGCGCCATCCACCGGAAGTCAGAACAATATTGAGTGTGCCCCAGTTGTTGGACCTGCCTATCTCCTTGGCTCTAAGATACTGTTTCGTCTTTTAACAGCAAGACTTGTGGTGTTGAAAGGCTCAAGTATGCACTGATGGGTGGCCAATTCCTGGAGATTTGGGGACGGGGCCTAGGAAGGGCAAAGCTTGCAAAGGGGGCTCAATGGGGGTGTGAAGCTATCAAGTCTGCCTTCCAAAGTAACCAGTTCCTCAGGGAACTGATCTCCAGAGATAAGCTGTAGTTCTCCTTCAGTGGGGGAAGGCATCCACACTGGTTAGGCCATGCCTTCTCTTGCTCTGGGCAGGGCTATGCAAATTTTTGAGCATGCTCAGTAGGACAGAGCATGGGTGTCCTTCCAGTTCGATAGACCTGCCACTTCAGGAGGGTCGTCAGAGCCTAGCACCACTCTTTACTTCAGATGCAAAATAAATTAAAAAAAGAAAGAAGAGATGTTAAGAATTTTTTAAAAGAAGACAAGGAGAAGTTAAAGATGGACTCGAAGTCTTCAAAAAGGGCTCTGGTCACGGGACCCTCAAGGAAAAGGGAGCCTCATTAAAACAAGCCATTCCCGCCAGAGGTCTTGGGCAAAGGGAAAGGACTGTGGGACGCTGTCTTGGCATCAGGACGAGGTGAAAAGCAGGCGGGTGCCCCCGAGGTCTCAGGGAATCACCTAAGCTTAAGTGGATCAGTGCTGCCAACATCCCTGTCAGCCCCGGAGGTCTCCGGGCAGCCAGAAAGGGAGGGGAAGGAGAGGCAGGCCGTTAGGAATGCGGCTGAAGTTTCAATGGCAGCAATGGTTGGTGAGTTTCCTGCAGCCCCACCAAACACCTTTAATCCTTCCCCACCGGTTCAAGACCCCAGGCTCAGCGGAATAACCTATTATGGAGCGCCTTTCATCCCAGCCTTTTCCACCATGGCAGGACCTGCTGGGGCCATGCCTCCCCCCCCCTACTATGTTTGGTCAGCCCCTTACAGACTGGAATACATGGAGGGCAGCCTGGTTCCCACAGGCTATACCTGCAGAGTCAGAAGTGCAGCAGAGGGGTCTGTTGGGGGAAAAAAAGAGAAACTGAGGTCAGGTCCAGTCAGAGAGAACGTTCTCCCAGTGCAAGCCCATGTGGATCTCAACTTTCCAAGAGAGGCAGCCCAGGTTCCTTCAGTATATCAGTCTCTTCTGATTCCTCTGTATTGCCTACAGGGAGGGGGTTGCCTAAAAGGAAAGGGGGAAAGAGGTCCTTTGGTAAAAAGAAACCAGACAGTGATGAGTCTCAGTCTTCACCTCCCCCTAAGAGACAACAGCTAGAATGAAGAGCAAGGAGGCTGACTAGTAGACATGATTCAGAGGGGGAAGGGGCCCCATCCCTTAGTTATACGACAATCACTGGCTCAGAGAGGAAGGTAAATGGTCTGGGGAGGAATCTGACACAAAAGAAAGCTCTACCAGACTTTTCCAGCCAGAGCATTTTCAGAGACTTCTTAAGAAGCTGGTCTCTATTCTTAACTACAACATAGAGACAGAGGTACAAAAGACTTCCAAGACTACTCCTGACCTGGATACCAGAGGCTTCAAGAAGCCAAATAAACAATTAAATGGTTGTCCTTTTCCTGAAAATTTTGAGGAGGTTATCAGGTCAGAGTGGGCTGTGCCTGGGGGTGGTTCAACCTTACAAACCATCGCCAAAAGGTTTTATGTCCTTCTGGATAAGATCATGGAGGACTTGAAGGCACCTTTAGTGGATGCTCCGGTTGTGGCACTACACTCAGGAGTGGTCCTATCAAAAGAGCCCACCGGGGAGGGCGGGATATAAATGTGAAAATAAATAAATAAATAAATAAAATAAAAATGGGGATAATGTGTTAAAAGATGCGGTGGATAGGAAAAATGAGACAGTGCTAAAGAGAGCACATGAAGCAGCATCCTTGTCCATCAGAGCGTCTGCAGTTCTCTCAAATTTCTCACATGCCATAGTGATTTGGTCTGACAATCTGCTTCAGGATCCTGTACCAGACCCATTCACCCTAAAGAGATCTCTACTCAAAATAAAGCATGCAGCCCAGTTTGCAGCAGAAGCCGCCATTCAGAGGCAGAGATTACAGGGACAATAGAGGAGGCCGTTTTTCCTCCTCCCAGTCAAGATTTCAGAGTAAGCAGTTCTCCAGACCCAAGAAGGACTACAACAGTCAAGGGAAAAAGCCAGCAGCATGACGCCATGATAGGAGGGAGACTGCAAGATTTTGTCCCACAATGGGGAAGGACCACTCAAGATTCTTGGGTCCTTTCTATTGTGGAGTCTGGGTACAAGATCCAGTTTTCATCACTACCCCCACATCGTTTTATTCATTCTCCAGTTCCAAACAATTTGAGCAAGCTGATCCATATGAGGGAAGCCATCCAGCACCTGTTGGACATTGGCACGATAGAGACAGTCCCAACTCAGCAGCGTTTCCAGGGAGTATATTCTATCCTCTTTCTTGTCCTGAAAAAACCAGGAGAATGGAGGGCCATTCTGAACCTCAAAGAACTCAATGTTTGGGTGGTTCAACAGAAGTTTCGCATGGAATCTTTAAGGTCCATCCTTCAAGTTTAACGTCAGGACGATTTCTTGGCCTCCTTGGACCTCAAGGAGGTATACTTACACATACCAATACATCCAGAACATCGGAAATACCTGCGTTTTGCATTTCAAGGGGAGCATTGCCAATACAGAGCGCTGCCTTTTGATCTATCATCGTCACCTCGGGTGTTCACCAAGGTCCTGGTGACATTAATAGCAGCACTGAGGAAAGAAGGGATACACACATATCCCTACCTTGACGACATCCTGATCAGATATCGGGACCAGGGGAAGTGTCAGAGAGACATCAACCATGTGGTACACTTCCTACAGGTTCACAGTTTTCTTATTAGTGCACAGAAGAGTCAACTAGTTCCGTCTCAGGTCATCACACATCTGGGTGCCCGGATAGATGCCAGGCTGGCAAGAGTCTTTTACCAACAGAGAAGCAGATGACTATCAGATCACTGATAACATCTCCATGACAGCGAAAGAGAGCGAACTTGATGACACTAGCCAGGCTACTAGGTCTCTTGATTGCAACAATAGATTTAGTACCATGAGCGAGATTTCATTCAAGAGTGTTACAATGGGCGCTGATTCCATATCAGAATAAAATCGTAAGAAAGACACAAATTCATTCTTATCACGACAAGGATGAGAGACTCTCTCAAGTCCACAACGAACCTGGGACAAGGTGTTCCATTGTTTCAGAACCCCGACATCACGATAACCACAGATGTCAGTCTGAGGGGTTGGAGGGCCCACTGCTTGGAAAAGACAGTTCAGGGGAAACGGACCAATCAAGAAAGACATAACAGCATAAATCTTCTGGAACTCAGAATGATATGGTTGGCACTTCTGGCCTTCGTGAACTTGAGAAGAGGAAAATTTGTACTAGTACGTATGGACAACACAACGGCAAAAGCTCATGTAAACCGCCAAGGCGGGACAAGAGCGACATTATACCTAGAGTTGATGCAGATGCATGCATGGGCAGAAAGGAATCTGAAGGGTCTGCAAGTTCAACACATACAGGGAGTATTCAACACTCAGGCAGATTGGTTGAGTTGAGAAAACGTGGATGAAGCAGAATGGGCCCTGAACAGCTGAGTGTTTAGGGGACTGACATCATGCTTCAGAATGACCTTTTCGCTTCAGCAAGGAATTGAAAGGTACCAAGATATTTCTCAAGGTTCACAGAGAGAGAAGAAGAGGGACTGAATGCTCTCCATATAAGATGGTTGAAGGGTCTTTGATACGCTTTTCCTCCGATCCCTATCATCATCAGGGTGTTGAGAAAGATCAGGGAGAAGGCAGCAGATGTAATTCTGATAGTTCCATATAGGCCGAGGGGGATGTGGTTCTCAGAACTGGTTCAACTGTCAGTAGAAGATCCGTGGAGATTGCCAAGCGTGAGAAATTGACTGCATCAGGGACCCATCCTCCACCCAGATCCAGAATGGTTTGAATTGATGGCATGGAGACGGAAAGGGAGGACTTAGAACTATTAGGCCTGTCTAAGGACATTGCGGACATCATGTTCCAAGCACAAAGTCCAGCCACAAGATGTATATATAATTACACCTGGGCAGCCTTTAACAGTTGGGTGGTTGTTCAGGGGGTGGATCCAATGAAGCCAGATATTGGTGATGTCATTACCTTTCTACATGAGGGTTGGAAAAGGGGGTTATGACCCAACACATTAAAGAGACAAGTGGCGGCCATAGCTGCGGTCCTCAGTAACAGGGGAATGGGCAGATTGGCAACACATAAGCTCATTAAAAGGTATTTAAGAGGAACCACACAGTTGGATCCACCGATTCAGCACAGATTCATGGTTTGGAGTTTGTCAAGGGTATTACAAGCACTGACTAGAACCCCCTTTGAGCTGCTTTCTGCCGTTGACCTAAGGCACCTATCTTGGAAGGTAGCTTTCTTAGTTGCTATCACGTCTGCTAGAAGGGTCTCAGAGTTAGGGACCCTTGCAGTCAGAAAATAATTGTGCATTTTCCAGGAGGAATCTGTGGTCCTTAGGACAGATCCCTCTTTTGTGCCAAAGGTAAATTCATCTTTCCATTTAAACCAAGAGTTGATATTACTGTCCTTTTGTCTGTGCTTGGTACATACTAAGGAGAAACAACGGCACAAATTAGATGTTAGGAGGGACCTTTGGTGGTACATACAGAGAACAGAGACTTTCAGAATATCTGATGCTCTGTTTGTGTCTTATGGGAATCAGACCTAAGGAAAAAGAGTAACTAAGATCATGATTAAGAGATGCATAAGAGAGGCTTATGAGGTGCAGGGACTCAGGGCACCACCAGGGGTGATGGCACACTCTACCAGAGCTGCTGCAACGTCTGCCGCTTTTTCCACAATCTGGGGGCCCGGATAGATGCCAGGCTGGCAAGAGTCTTTTACCAACAGAGAAGCAGATGACTATCAGATCACTGATAACATCTCCATGACAGCGAAAGAGAGCGAACTTGATGACACTAGCCGGGCTACTAGGTCTCTTGATTGCAACAATAGATTTAGTACCATGAGCGAGATTTCATTCAAGAGTGTTACAATGGGCGCTGATTCCATATCAGAATGACATTGTAAGAAAGAGACACAAATTCATTCTTATCACGACAAGGATGAGAGACTCTCTCAAATCCACAACCAACCTGGGACAAGGTTTCCATTGTTTCAGAACCCCGACATCACGATAACCACAGATGTCAGTCTGAGGGGTTGTTCTGTCAAGAAAGACAGAACAGCATAAATCTTCTGGAACTCAGAGTGATATGGTTGGCACTTCTGGCCTTCGCGAACTTGAGAAGAGGAAAATTTGTACTAGTACGTATGGACAACACAATGGCAAAAGCTCATGTAAACCGCCAAGGCGGGACAAGAGCGACATTATACCTAGAGTTGATGCAGATGCATGCATGGGCAGAAAGGAATCTGAAGGGTCTGCAAGTTCAACACATACAGGGAGTATTCAACACTCAGGCAGATTGGTTGAGTTGAGAAAACGTGGATGAAGCAGAATGGGCCCTGAACAGCTGAGTGTTTAGGGGACTGACATCATGCTTCAGAATGACCTTTTCGCTTCAGCAAGGAATTGAAAGGTACCAAGATATTTCTCAAGGTTCACAGAGAGGGAAGCAGAGGGACTGAATGCTCTCCATGTAAGATGGTTGAAGGGTCTTCTATATGCTTTTCCTCCGATCCCTATCATCAGCAGGGTGTTGAGAAAGATCAGGGAGAAGGCAGCAGATGTAATTCTGATAGTTCCATATAGGCCGAGGAGGATGTGGTTCTCAGAACTGGTTCAACTGTCAGTAGAAGATCCGTGGAGATTGCCAAGTGTGAGGAATTGACTGCATCAGGGACCCATCCTCCACCCAGATCCAGAATGGTTTGAATTGATGGCATGGAGACGGAAAGGGAG
>NW_015163741.1:19172-81471 GCF_001447785.1 Gekko japonicus | reverse complement strand
AATGTGCATAAGAGGGGCTTATGAGGTGCAGGGACTCAGGGCACCACCAGGGGTGATGGCACACTCTACCAGAGCTGCTGCAACATCCGCTGCTTTTTCCACAAGGGCTCCCATTGAGGAGATATGCCGGGCAGCAACCTGGTCTACTTTTTCTACCTTTGTCAGACATTATAGAATTGATCAGCAGTCCTCCATTGAGGCAGCCTTTGGTAGGAGGGTCCTACAATGGGTACTAGATGAGTAACTGAAAAAACAGTACCCACCCTGACTGATCTTTTCTACATAACCAGTGTGGATGCCTTCCCCCACTGAAGGAGAATGAAACATTGTACTTACATGAAGGTTTCTTCTCTTCAGTGGGGCAAAGGCATCCAATTTGCCCACCACTGTTTTTTGTGGGGGAAAGTTATGTTTTTTCATGTTGGCAACAAAGTTTTTTCCTGGGGATAACATTAAAAATCTTTTTTGGTATATGACATGTCTTTCATGTTACAATCGAGTTTTTACTTGGGTGTTTGCTGTTAACATTAAAGAAGTTTGTTTTTCCAGTTTAATATTCATGAGAGTGGTGTGCAGTTAGTTGCGGTCTAGGCTATTTCATGTCTGGAAGGACACTCATGCTCTGTCCTACTGGGCATGCTCAAAGATTTGCATAGCCCTGCCTGGAGCGAGAGGAGGCATGGCCTAATCAGTGTGGATGCCTTTGCCCCACTGAAGAGAAGAAACCTTCACGTAAGTACAATGTTTCATTCAGAGAGATCAGGTTCCATCTTGAAGCTGGTAACCCTAGGTACTCCCTGTGATCCTGATCACCACTTTTTTGGGTAGAAATACATAGATGCAGAATCATATATGGAGTCCCCACCATCCACCACATATATCACTACATATATCAAGTCCCCACCATCCACAATTAATTAAGCCTCAATGAACACTGGACAATCACCAGTCCCAAAGAACCGTTTATGATGGACACCAAGACCCAGCAGAATTTCTCAGTCAGTCCACTTCTTACAGCCAAGCAGGACAATTTTGACAGAAGAACAAGTGTGGAAAGGAAACCAGGTGTTTCCCTCCTTTTTGTATTCTTTAATACCAGTGATGCCCTGACCTGGATAGCCCAGGGTAGCCCTATCTCATCAGATCCCAGAAGTAGAGTAGGATTAGCCCTGGTTAGCATTTGAATGGGAGACAGGGTCAGTGTGCAGAGGAAGGCAATGGCAAACCATCTCTGAATGCCTCTTGCCTTGAGAACCCTATGGGGTCATGATAAGACAGCTGCAACTTGAAGGCGTTACACAACACATGGGATAATTATGCTATTCACCTTTAAGTGATATCATCAGGTTGTATGAGTTGCTCAGCTTCCGGTCTCTGACATGTGAAAGTTCAATTGTTTAATGATTGTCTTAGCAAACACCTGTCAGCCTGATAATATTTAAAGACAGAACTGTGGGTATAAATTACTCCGAGCAATAAAATGTTCCCTTAGGAGTTGTGCAATATATACCTATTAGTTTTTACTCAAGAGAAAAAAAAGTCTTAGATTTATATCACCCTATATAGTTCATGACCCTGAAAGGTAATGATGGACTTGTGGGGTGGAGAAATCTAGTACCCACACTTGCCACCCACCTGCTCCTTCCACCTCCGTTTCCCCATCTCTCCTACCCCACCTTCCTCTCTTTCCCCCTTGCTTGCCTGGTCTTTCATTCCCCCACTCCACTGGCCCTTCTCCATGTACTGTGTCTAGTTCCCCCTTGTTTGAAGAAAAATACAATTTGTTACAAAAGTGGTTTGTAGGCTGAACTTTCCCCCAAATGTTAAGAGCAATGTCTGCGCATTACAGTTATTGGTGGTGGGGGGGATTGTGAACTTGGGTGGCATATTGGGTTGTCATAGCAAGCCCAGGGGCTGCACAAAAACCTTTTGGCAACTGATTCCAAGCAAGCAAAAAGGCAAAGCTGTGGCGAGATCCAGCTGCCTTGCTTACTTTTCTATCCCTGTCCAGTAAGGCAAAGTGGGAGGGGAAGTGGGCAAGCACGAAAGGCAAGCTTTGCCTTTGTATTTTTCATCAAACCTGGGGATATATTATGCAGATATAGGAACCATACTTGGCTATTAGATATAAGGATAGCTATCAGCCGTGCATGCCTTCGTGTGCAGAGGTAGCATACCCATGAATGCTAGATGCCGGGGTCACAGAGTTGGGTGTCATCATTATGCTATGCTAGTGACTGCCCAGAAGTATCTGGCTTGCCATGGTTGAAGATCTAATGCTGCACTAATTGATTTTAATCTGATTGGCCAGGCAATTCTTGTGTCTTTGAAAGGTGGTGTACAAATGCATGGTAAGAACCACAAAATCTATTTACTGAGGCAACCAAACCATTAACTGGTCAACCCATCAAACATCTTAATGAATACCCAGACTACGTAGTCCACCAGCTAATTATAGCTTACTAAGTGTTTGACAAGTCTTCTGTTTGTATAGACTCACATGAAGCCAGACGTTTTCTCACACTTCTGATGAACTGTCTTTAGGAGCTGGCAAGCAGAATTCTTCATCATGAGTCAAAGGCTGTGCAGGGCTCCTTTCACCATAAAAGTTTGGGCTTGAGTTCAGAACAAAAACTAGTTTATTCTCATTCTTATAAGCAGGGGTCTTGTTGTAGAAAAAGAGCTGCCGGAGCTCATTAGCATAACTCATTAGCATAACTTATTTGCATATGCCACGCCCCCTGACATCACCGGAAGTGACAGAAGGCCACACCCCCTGACATCACCGGAAGTGTGTCAGAAGGCCCGGCTACTTACCCTCCTGCTTCATCCTCATTCCCAAACGGAATGAGGATCGAAGCAGAGGGCGGGGTAAAGAAGGGGGCGGGGCTTCACCACGTGACCGCCCCTCCCCCTAGAGGTTCTCTTCCGGAGCTCCGTACCTGAGAGCTCCCCCCCGACTAGAGCCCTGCTTATAAGCAAATTTGCAGTGTTTCTGAGTGATATTTATTTCATACATTTTTAGTTTATATTGATATTTAGGCCCCTGATAAGGGGAAAATAAATTGGACTGGGCATGCAAATTTGGAAATGTAAAGCACTTCTCAGACAAGCAATGATTAGAAGCAATTTGCGAGTGTATTGAAAGAATGAACACCTACCTAGTAATGTGTTCAACTTCTGTGGTAAAGGCCAGTCAAATAATTTGGAGAAGCATTTTGAAAGACTTAACAGTACCAAAAAGGCTAAGAAGAATATATTTTATCAATATTATTGCAAAGCCTTTTGATCCTTATCTCCTTAGCGCATTCTCTCTACCTCCCCACCCATTTAGATTATTTTCTTCCCCCCCTTATTTCCGGTGCTATTATTTTATGCCTCCTTTTTCCAGACAATATGTTGTTATTATATTCTTTGTAATAAACTAGACTGTTTAAAATAACAAAACAAGTAAAAAAATAAAACCTCTATTTTGTTTTATTTTGAGAGGAAAATCCTGACCTTGAGTGCCTTCATGTAACAGCAAGGACTTTTTCTTAGGGTGGGGTTATCAAGAGAAAGTTCATAAGTGACAGATCTGGCTTTGTTAAACATTAGCTTTCCCGGAGGGTGGAGTTCAACAGGCATGAACACAACCCACGGGGGCCTAGGCAAGGTCCAAGGGGAAGGGGACCTCTCTGGGCAAATATCTGTCACAGTAAACGTTGGCCACTTCGGCACTCACCAGCCACATCGACGCTGCACTCCGCTACTCTTAAACATTTCAGAAAAAGAAGAGACAAGAGAACCAGCATCTCCTCCCAGTAAGTCATTTCCTTTTATTTCCCCCCCCCCAATGAGCTATACTGTACATTTAAGTGCATTGTTAGAGACTAAATCAAAGTTAAGGCAGCCTCTGAACAAAAGAGGGGTATAATTTTTCTTCAGCTATGATTAATTCTACAAAACTAATGATTGTATGAAGCTATGTACAGACTTAAGAAACACTTAGAAAATAAACATGTACTATAGTAGTGTCCTAGATATTCCACCACACACTGTCTCATCCAGCTTTTTTCCTTTTTATTTCCACAAGAATTAGTGTCAGGTTATTACAGATGGTTTCAAAATCAACATTCCCTTGTGGGGGTTTTACTCACCTTGGGGGTAATAACAGTATGTTCCTTTAAGCCCCATGTTGGTTTATAATCTAATTTTCCTAAGAGATTCAATTATCTTCCTAGATATAAATGGCTATCGAAAGCAACACAGATAAACACATGAACGGCAAGATCAGTGAGATGGCCGTAATGGATAATGTTTCTGAGTCTGAAAGCAAAAGGTAACAATTTTTTCCTTCCTTTCCCATTATCAACAGATGGCTTCATCTTTTGGGGGTTTCTTGTATGTATCTTTTCTTTCATTTATATTAGAGAGACGTAATAATGTACACTGATTTCTTGTAGCTTCTTTTTAGCATCAACTTCAATTCATAATGCCTTGTGTGTGGTCAATATAGTAGCTTCCTTGCAATATTCTTGACCACTTCTTGATGAGCTTTCGGGGCTATTACAGAGACATCCAGATTTCTGGATATTTTGACCTTTTATGGTATTTGTTTTGTGTTGCTTTGGGCAGTGGGGGACAGAGAGAGAGAGAGAGAGAGAGAGAGAGAGAGAGAGAGAGAGAGAGAGATGCTTGTTTTTCTTGTCTTTGTCATTATCAGTTTTGCCACTAATTTTTTACTGATGTAGACTTCGTAATTGTGTGACAGCTGAGACTTCAACAGTTGCAATTATTTCCACTGCCACCGCTGTATGTTATAGGAACACTGTAGTTTGATTTTCTTTGATCTTAATAAAACCTCTCGGGTATGCATGTGAAAGGAATGAATAGCAGATATTCAGGCCATCTGTGTCCTAAAGTAAGGGAGGCACTACTGGTTTTACTTTAATAAATGTTTGAATCTTAGGCACATTGTATCACAAAAGGGCTCCTGTTCATTTGTCAGGTGGATACTGTATAACATAACAACCAAATGATGCAAGTCTTTATATTTACACTAGCAAGGACCCAAGTAGACATAGCATGAGAGAAACTAGGAAGGCAACTATTGGTAGCAGATTGCATATTGTTTCATAAACTACTGAAATCTGAGAAACCTTATGCATCTTTTGGACTGAAAGATTACTTTCTTTACAGTCAACATTGAGTTATAGGATGCACTCTGTTTTCTAATCTCTAGGTATTTTTGTATAGTTTCGTGGGAGGCTTAAAATCAAGAGTGACAGTAATCCAGTGTGACAAAATGATTAGAGCATCAGGCTAGGATCTGGGAGACCCAGGTTCGAATCTTCACCCTGCCATGGAATCTCACTGAGTGACCCTGGGCCAGTCACAAATTCTTACCCTAACCGACTGCAAAGTGTTGTTGTTAGGCTAAAATGGAGGAGAACAAAATGATCCCCACTGGGGGAAAAGGTGGCATATAAATTAATACATAAATAAATCCATGCAAAGCAAATAATATCCTGTATTTTAGGTTAAATTTTATACACACTATGAAACATGGAAGATATTGCCATTGCCTCTGAATGTATACCATACTTCATTCTGAACATGTTGGAAGTTCCAGATTTTCCCCAAATAAGCAAAGTAAAAGAAATAACCTATGAGCTTAATGCCAAAGTAATACATAGTGGTCTCTTACCTTTTTAGTTTATTCATTTTTAATTGTTTATTTACTTTACTTATCCCCCACCTTTCTCCCCAGTAGGGACCCAAGGTGGCTTACCTCATTTTGTTCTCCTCCGTTTTATCCTGACATCCACACTGTGAGCTAAGTTAGGCTGTGATCTGTGACTGGCCCAAGGTCACCCAGCCAGCTTCCATGGCAAAGTGAGGATTTGAACATGGTTCTGCCAGTCCTAGGCTGCGATCATACGCACAATTAGACCCACCAAAGACCTGAATGCTGGGCGGATTTAAAGGGCACAATCAGACAACAACATCTGGGAAGCGCCATTCTGCTCCACCGCAGAAGCAGAGTTAAAAGACACCAGGGAAAATCCAGTAGAAAACAGGTTGTGATGGGCCACAGACGAAATCTCCACTGTCTGATTGCTCCAGTGCACTCTCATGGCATTGGGATGGTCTGATCAGGCCATCCCGACTCCGTGCCATGGTTTCCCCCCCTCCCCTCTCAGTATGCACATCATCATAAACTCCATAGGGAGCCCTCAGTGTGGAGATGCGATCCATTGATTCCTCATTTATGTGCATCATAAACATAACTCACCTGCAGTTGTGTCTGATCACGCAGTGGCGGGCTGTGCCTGCAGCTTCCAAGAACTGTGTGATTGCGCAACTGCAGGTCAGATTCCTCCAGAGGAAATAGCCTCACTCTCCCCCCCCATTTTTTCTGGCATGTGTGACCACAACCCTAGTTCAGCACTCTAACCACTATATAAATAACCCTACCCTCCCTCATTTTATCCTCACAGGAACAGGGCCAGGCTAGGCTGAGAGAAAGTAACTGGCCCAAGGTCCTCTCAGAATAATATAAAGAGAAGCATCTATAAAATAAGCTGAAGAAAGATCTGGGAACCAGAATGGAGGAGAGAAAAAAAGCAGACCAGCAGAATCTGTGTTGGGAGGAAATGAATAGCAAGGGAAACATGGCAAGAGAGAGAAACCCTGTGTGGAGTTGGGCAGGTTCCTTTTTGACGATGAAGAGATATTTCCTCAAAGCAGGGGGAGAAGCAGAATGCTTTTAGGCCAGGGCATAGCTGAGTTCTTCCTTTGTCTAGGCTTATCCCACTCATTTGTAGGAAGAATGTCAATGGTGTGTTCGGGGCCCATCTTCTGTGCTCTCCTGGTTCCAAATTATAGTGTGAGCTGTAAATTCTGGGAGGCAGCAAGGAGGCTTCTAAATCTGTCCCACACAGGCATCATTTTTTGACAATCGGTGGGAAGAGACTTTTCAAAAACACACATTGTTGATTTGACATTTTGCATTGTTTTTCCCTTAAGTGTATGGGAATTTTCATTTTTAATGTCCTCATTCAAAATCTGAATAAAATCTGTTCATGTTCTTTTCAGCAGTAAAAAAAAGAAAAACAAGGAAAAGCCCAATATGATCAGCCCACTAACAATGGTAAGTTGTCTACATATTGAACTTTAATCAATGCACACAAATATAGACCCTGTGCAGACTGGTTGCTGATTATTTCTTAACCACAGTTAAGAGACTGGCTGGGGGTTCCTGTACTCCCTCCCACTCTAGAGAGCCAGTGTGGTGTACTGGTTAAGAGCAGCGGACTCTAATCTGGAGAACCGGGTTTGATTCCCCACTCCTCCACATGCAGCCAGCTGGGTGACCTTGGGTCAGTCACAGTTCTCTCAAAGCTATTCTCTCAAGAGCAGTTCTCTCAGAGCTCTCTCAGCCCCACCTACCTCACAGGGTGGCTGTTGTGGGGAGAGGAAGGGAAGGAGATTGTAAGTTGCTCTGAGACTCTGAGTGAAGGGTGAGGTATAAATCCAATCCAATCCTCCTCCTGCTCCTTTCTGCTCTGACAATGGTCACAATATAAACTACATAGTGTCATAAATCTGTGCTTAATAGGGTTGCCAACTCCAGGTTGGGAAATTTCTGGATATTCTGGATGTGAGGTATAATGCCATAGAGTCCACCTCCCAGAGCAGCCATTTTCTCCAGGGGAACTGATCCCGATAGTCTGGAGATCAGTTCTAATTCCAGGAGATCTTCAGATTCCACCTGGAAGTTAGCAATCCTAGTGCTTAATGTAGGGCAGAGAAGCTGCGTTGGCTCAAGTGGTTAAGACACTGAATTGCAGGCTGGAAGGTCGATAGTTCAGCAGTTCGAGACCCGAGTGCCGCATGACGGAGTGAGCTCCCATCTCTGGTTCCAGCTTCTGCCAACCTAGCAGTTTGAAAGCAAGAAATTGCAAGTAGATAAATAGGTACTGCTTCGGTGGGAAGGTAACAACGTTCCATGCACCTTGGTGTTTAGTCATGCCGGCCACATGACCACGGAAACATCTTTGGACAGCGCTGGCTCTTCGGCTTGGAAACGGAGATGAGCACCGCAACCCTAGAG
Organism: Gekko japonicus; assembly: GCF_001447785.1. Lineage (NCBI taxonomy): Eukaryota > Metazoa > Chordata > Lepidosauria > Squamata > Gekkonidae > Gekko > Gekko japonicus. The sequence continues at coordinate 73,373 of NW_015163741.1, read as the reverse complement.
TCGGATTCGACTGGCTTTCGAGCAAGGGAAACCTAATGTAGGGCAAGAATGTTAGTGTTATGGAATAGGGAAAAAGTAGCAGATTTCTCTTTTAATTTTTGGTGTCAATATTTGTGCAGTAATCATCCACAGGAATATGCTGCTGCTATTAGTGTTGTTGCTGTTATTATTGTTGTTGTTGTTGTTATATGTGCAGGCAAGGCAGGATATAAATAGAAATAAATAAATAAATACATTATATTTTTAAACCACCCTCCCCTGCAAAGCAGGGCTCAGGGTGGTGTACATCAATAGAAAAGAATTATATATTCATTGAGCAATTAAAAACAGTTAAAATATAATAAAAATACAGTAAGCAACCTGATAGGATAGCATTAAACTACTGATTATAGCACTGCTTCCTGTGGGAGGCAGGAGACAGGAGCACCAGACAGATGGAAACCATCGCTTTTTTGGTGGCGGCTCCACTCTGGTGGAATGAGTTCACAGAGAAGACCAGGGCCCTGCAGGGACCTTTTACAGTTCCGCAGGGCTTGCAAAACAGAGCTCTTCCACCAGGCCTTTGGAGCCGCCGCAACCACCACCACTACCAATTAATAACAACAGCTGACAACCATCGTGGAAGATCTGAGCCATTGGTCCCTGTGACTACTGCCCATTTCCCCTAACTGAAGCAGACCAATAGAATTAAAGCAAAAATTGGAATTTGCTAGCACTTTAACTACTATATTTTATTTTAATACTGATTTTATATTGCTGTATTATTTTTTATTAGGAACTGTATTAGTGTAATGAACTGTGTTTTATGTATAATGAGAGCTTTTATTCTGTTGTGAGCTGCCCTGAGCCAGCCTAGGCCAGTTGGGCAGGATAAAAATCAATAAAATCAATCAATAAATAAACCAAACGCTTGATGGAACATCTCTGCCTTACAGGCCCTGCAGAATTGCATTAGATTCCGCAGAGCCCCGATATTACTTGCCAGGGAGTTCCGCTAGATTGCCCTGGCCCTGGTCAAGGACAGCCAAATGTCTCTCTGGCCAGGGACCACCAGTAAGTTCTTATCTGCCGAGCACAATGCTCTTCAGGGGTTTTACCAGGAGAGGCAGTCCTGAAGGTACTTGGGTCCCAGACAGCTAAAGGCCTTAACGGTTAACACCAGAAACTTGAACGTGATCCGGTACTCCACCAAGAGCCAGTGCCGCTCATGCAGCACATGTGTCATTTGTGGGGTCCCCATGAGGACCTGCACTGCTGCATTCTGGACCCATTGGAGTTTCTGGGTCAGTCTCACGGGTAACCCTTCATAGAGCAAGTTACAGTAGTCTAATCTGGAGGTGACCATTGCATGGATTACTGTGGCTAGGTCAGGGAGAGACTGGTAGGGGGCCAGTTGCCTAACCTAGCGCAGCTGGGAGAATGCCAGTCGAGCAATATTTGTGATCTGGGTCTCCATTGACAAGGAGGTGTCCAGAACCAAACCCAGGCTCCTGACAGTTGGTGCCAGTATTAAGGGCACACCATCAATAGCCAGGAGCTGGCACCCCAAGACTGAGTCCCCCACCCACCCAGCCACGGCCACAGAACCTCCATCTTAGAAAGATTCAGTCGCAGCCAGCTCTGTTTTAACCATGGCCTCCAGCCCTTCAGTCAGATTTGCTGGGGTGGCATCTGGCCCACTGCCCATCAACAGATATAGCTGGGTGTCCTCAGCATACTCTAAAATTCTGCACCAATTGGGTGAGGGAGTGCATATAGATTTCAAACAACATTGGAGAGAGGATTGGCCCCTGAGGAACCCCACATACTATGAGTACTTAGTTGACACCCTCTCTCCTAGTGCCATCCTCTGTCCCTGACCCTGAAGAAATCAGGTAAGCCACTTCAAGACTGCCCCATGGACTCCTACATCAGCAAGGCAGTGGGTCTGAAGATCATAGCTGACCGTGTTGAACTCTGCTGTAAGATCAAGCGATAACAATCGATCAAACTGTTTGCAGAGATTGTCTGTGAGGGCGACCAAAGTCATCTCTGTCCCATGGCCAGGGTGGAAGCCAGACTGGAATGGGTCCAGCACCAGTGTGTCATCCAGGAAATTCTGAAGTTGTTCTGTCACCTTCTCTCAATTACCATACCCAGAAATGAAAGATGCAAGACTGGGTGGTAATTGGAAGGATCCATAGGATCCAAAGTTGGTTTCTTTGTGAGTGGTACAACTGTAGTCTCTTTTAATCCCTCTGGGTAGACCCCTGAATCCAGGGACAGATAATGCCCACTAGGGACTCCCAAATTCCCTCGCCACTGCCCCAAGGGCACACCATCAATAGCCAGGAGCTGGCACCCCAAGACTGAGTCATAGCTGACCGTGTTGAACTCTGCTGTAAGATCAAGCGATAACAATCGATCAAACTATTTGCAGAGATTGTCTGTGAGGGCGACCAAAGTCATCTCTGTCCCAGGGTGGAAGCCAGACTGGAATGGGTCCAGCACCAGTGTGTCATCCAGGAAATTCTGAAGTTGTTCTGTCACCTTCTCTCAATTACCATACCCAGAAATGAAAGATGCAAGACTGGGTGGTAATTGGAAGGATCCATAGGATCCAAAGTTGGTTTCTTTGTGAGTGGTACAACTGTAGTCTCTTTTAATCCCTCTGGGTAGACCCCTGAATCCAGGGACAGATAATGTCCACTAGGGACTCCCAAATTCCCTCGCCACTGCCCCTCACTAGCCACAAGGGACATGGGTCTAAGAGGCATGTTGGTGTTACAATGCTAGTGATTGTAAATCACTATAGTTAAATGTACCATCACGGATAAATTCTTTTTCACATGTGGATTTTTTGTTTTGTTTTGTTTTCAGTTTCGTTACTCAGACTGGCTGGATAAATTATTGATGGTACTGGGCACTTGCTTTGCGGCCATTCACGGAGCTGCCCTTCCAGTCATGATGATTATTTTCGGAGATATGACAGATAGTTTTGTTGCTTCAGGAATTCCTAAAGGTAAGAGCTGCCCGATGGAACAAGAGATTTACTATAGTATAATGCAAAGAAGACAAGGATTAAGGTATACCGTATGGATAAATCACCCCTATGGAAACTACCAAAAGCTGCAAGTGCATAGGCTGTATTGAACAGAGCAGAAGAATGCAACTTTCCCCATGGAGTCCTGTCTTTGCAGTCTTATTTTGATAAAAGCTTCCACAGAAACTCTTGTATGTTTCCTGTAGTACAATGGGGATGTTGCATAAGAGGAAAACTGGAGAAAACCAGAGGTCGATTCGGGGGGGATCGCGGGGGATCGCAGTTCCCCCGGGTGAGGTGGGAGGGGGCGAGGCACACGATGAAGCCCCGCACCCTGCTTCCAGCCGCCCCACTTCCGGCCCTCATTCAGCCAGGAGGAGGCAGGAGAAGAGGAAGGTGTGGTGCCCAGAACTGCACACAGTATTCCAAATGAGGTCTCACCATTGATTTATATAGGGGCATTATTATATTGGCTGATCTGTTTTCAATACCCTTCCTAATAATCCCCAGCATAGCATTGGCCTTCTTTATTGCAGTCACACACTGTCTCGACATTTTCAGTGAGTTATCCACTACAACTCCAAGATCTCTCTCTTGCTCAGTCTCTGCCAGTTCAGACCCCATCAATGTGTATTTATATTTAGGATTTTTGGCTCCAATGTGCATCACCTTGCACTTGGCCACATTGAACCCCATTTGCCATGTTGACGCCCACTCGCCCATCCTTGACAGATCCCCTTGGAGTGCCTCACAATCCTCACTGGTTTTCACCACCCTGAACAACTTTGTATCATCCGCAAATTTAGCCACTTCACTGCTTACTCCCATCTCCAAATCATTAATGAACAAGTTAAAAAGCAGTGGACCAAGTACTGATCCCTGCGGTACCCCACTGCTTACCACCCTCCACTGAGAAAATTGCCCACCTACACTCACTCTCTGTTTTCTATGAACTAGCCAGTTTTTGATCCATAAAAGGACTTGTCCTTCTATCCCATGATTTTTGAGCTTACTTAGGAGCCTTTGATGAGGAACTTTATCAAAAGCTTTCTGGAAGTCAAGGTAAATAATATCTATTGGATCCCCCTTGTCCACATGTTTGTTCACCCCCTCAAAGAACACTAACAGGTTAGTGAGACAAGATCTTCCCTTACAGAAACCGTGCTGAGTCTGCCTCAATAGGTTTTGTTCATCTATGTGCCTACTAATTCTTTCCTTAATAATGGTTTCCACCAATTTACCCGGTATCGACGTCAGACTGACTGGCCTGTAATTTCCCGGATCTCCTCTGGAACCCTTTTTAAAGATGGGAGTGACATTAGCTACCTTCCAATCCTCAGGAATGGAGGCAGATTTTAAGGAAAGATTACATATCTTTGTCAGGAGATCTACAAGTTCACATTTGAGTTCTTTCAGAACTCTCGGATGTATGCCATCTGGGCCTGGTGATTTTTCAGTTTTTAAGTTGTCTATCAGTTTTAGGACCTCCTCTCTCGTCACCTCAATCTGACTCAGGTCTTTCAACACCCCTCCTGAAATCAGTGGTTCTGGAGTGGGCAAGCACTTCTCATCTTCCACAGTGAAGACGGAGGCAAAAAATGCATTTAGCTTCTCAGCCATTTCCCTATCATCCTTCAATACTCCTTTTACCCCTTGGTCGTCCAAGGGCCCCACTGCCTCCCTGGCTGGTTTCCTGTTTCTAATGTATTTGAAGAAAGTTTTATTGTTGGTTTTTACGTTTTTTGCTATATGCTCCTCATATTCCCTTTTTGCCTGCCTGACCTCAGACTTGCATTTTATTTGCCATAGCCTGTGTTCCGTTTTATCAGCCTCACTGTGACTAGCTTTCCACTGCTTAAAGGAATTCTTTTTACTTTTTACAGCCTCCATTACTCTGTTTGTTAACCATGCAGGCTTTTTCCTATACCTGTTTGTGCCTTTCCTAACCTGCGGAATATATATTTTTTGAGCTTCTAGGATCGTAGTTTTAAATAGATCCCAAGCTTCCCCAATTGTTTTGACCCTTTCTACTTTTCCTTTCAGTTTCCTCCCCACGTGTCCCCTCATATCAGAGAAATTACCCCTTTTAAAGTTAAAAATGGTTGTGTGAGTCTTTTTGGCCAATTCTCTATTTGTACAAATGATGAACTCAACAACATTATGATCACTGTTTCCAAGCGGTGCAATCACTTTTACATCTCTCACCAGGTCTTGAGTGTTACTTAGGACCAAATCAAGGATCGCCTCTCCCCTGGTAGGTTCCGTGACCATCTGCTCCATAGCACAGTCATTTAGAGTGTCTAGAAACTCAATCTCTTTTTCCCGGCTAGAACACATATTGACCCAATCAATGTGTGGGTAGTTAAAATCACCTATTATTACACAGTGTTTTTGTCTAGTTGCTATCTTTAAGGCATTCATCATTTTATAATCCTCCTCTATCTTTTGATCTGGTGGGCGATAACAAACTCCCAGTGTTAAGTTTCCTTTTGGCCCCCCTATTTCAACCCATAGAACTTCCAGAAGCGAATCCAATTCACTTAGCCTCTCAATCTTTCTAGACTTTATACCCTCTCTGACATACAGAGCTACCCCACCTCCAACCCTTCCCCCCCTATCCTTCCGATATAATATATAACCGGGAATCACTGTGTCCCACTGATTTTCCTCATCCCACCAAGTTTCAGAAATACCCACAATGTCTATTTTTCCCTCCGACACCAAGCACTCCAACTCCCCGATTTTACCTCGGACACTTCTAGCATTTGTATAGAAACAGCTGTAATTTCCCTTACAAGTTAAGCCTGCATCCTTCCTCTTGCTATCTCGAGTCGTTGTCCGGCAGTCCATGTCACCAGCCATGGCCTCTGTGGACAATTTCAATCCACCTCCCTGTAGAAAAGCAACCGGTACCCCCTCACCTCTCTCAGATGAGCCAACCCGAACCAGAGACTTTTCATCTCCTGTCGGCTTTCCCCCAATATTCAGTTTAAAAGCTGCTCTGCCACCTTTTTGATTTTAAGTGCCAGCAGCCTGGTTCCTTCTCGGGACAAGTGGAGACCGTCTCGCCTGTACAGCTCCCTCTTGTTCCAAAAAGTATCCCAGTGCCTAACAAACCTGAACCCTTCCCCCCTACACCATCGTCTCATCCACGCATTGAGACTCCTGATCTCTGCCTGTCTCTCCGGCCCTGCGCGTGGAACAGGTAACACTTCTGAGAAGGCTACCTTGGAGGTCCTGGACCTAAGTTTCCTGCCCAGCATCCTAAATTTCTCCTCCAGGACCTCACGACTGCATTTCCCCACATCGTTGGTGCCGACATGCACCACGACCACTGGCTCCTCCCCAGCACTATCTACCAGCCTATCTAAAACACGCGTAATGTCCGCTACCTTCGCACCAGGCAGGCAAGTCACCATACGGTCAGTACGCGGGTTCGCCACCCAGCTGTCTACCTGCCTAAGGATCGAATCACCCACTACCAAGAGCCCCCCTCCCACCCTGCTCAGGGATGGTTCCTTGGTGCAAAAGGAGAGCCGCTCACCAGCTGGGGAAGAGGTCCCTTCTGAGGGCACATTCCCCTTATCCTCAGCATGGTGCCCTGTTTCCCCTAGACCCTCATGCTCCCTGACAGCAGCGGGGCTGCCAGATCCAGAGTGGGACGTAGCTAACAAGTCCCCGAGAGTCTTTTCTGTGTGCCTAGCTGACTGTCTCTGCTTCTCCAGGTCAGCCACCTTGGCCTCAAGGGAGCACACACGTTCCCTGAGAACCAGGAGCTCCTTGCACCGAGGACACACCCAAGACTTCTGCCCAGTGGGCAGATAGTCATACATGTGACACTCCGTGCAAAACACTGGATAGCCCCCAACCCCCTGCTGGCATTCTGGCTTCATAATTCTTTTAAAATAAGTAAATATAATCCCCCTTTAAAAACCCTTGGTATTTATGTGGTTTTTCTTGTCAAAGTCAAATTACTTTACGGGAAAGACAAAAAGCCTAGGGCTTTCTTAAATACTGAATTACAGTCAATCCCAGTCAAACAATGCCCCTTCCTCTCCCTCTCTCAATCAGCCAGGACTCTGCAACAACTCTAAGCGCTTCCACACACTGCTAAATACAGTTTTCCCATACAATATCCTCAGCTGAATCCCCTCAGCTGAAAGCAAGTAAAAAAAACACCACTCACTCCTCTAGCAGCTCTCTCTCCTGCTCCTGCTCAAAGCTCAGTTGGGTCTTCCCTCACCGAGGATTGGTTCTGACTTCTTCAAATGCATTCCGCTAAAGAAAACTCAGATTCACCTTCAACGGGTCCTTCTACGTAGGCCTGGACTTGCCAGCATTTCTACTCAGTAGCCTGAGTTTACCATCTTGCTTCCTTCTGGCCAAACCACCTTCCCTATCTATGCTTGTTTGGTTCCCAACCTCAGAAATGTCTTACTTTTTGCCTGTGTGTCTTGCCTTCACATCATAGATGGATTTCATACTTGACAATGGCATATACTCAGGTTATTCTCAGAGACACAATGCTTTGTGTAAGCATTTACTCTTGCCTTGACCTTGTTGGTAAGTTTAATCATTGTCCTTGCTATTGCCCAAGACTGGCTGGTGCACTTGAGGCAGCAAAAGGTGAACAGGAAAAGAAAATCACAGTTATCACAATTGTAGCTAAAAGTAATAAACTGTGAGGCAATTTTATACACGCTCATTTGGAAATATGTCCCATTAAACTAAGTACGTGTATATAGGTATCAATGCAAGGCAGATTCCAATCCACTGTAGTAAACATAATGATGAATACAACCCTAAGGCTGTGGTCACACTGGCAGCTTGGCGTGATATGGTGGCACCTCTAATTGTACTGGCTTAAAGTGTTGCGAGGCATACCAGCCAGACAGCATACCTTGCTGTGGGTTACCTGCAGAGCCGTCCCATGGTCAAGTATCCACAGTAGTTTTGCGTCTCAGCCATGGGACACACTGTGCCAGGGGGAGTTTTTTAAAAAAACATTGTGCATGCGCATAAGTGCATAACTGGACAACCACTTGCGTTAGCTAGCTCCGCAACCCATGAATGAGATGAAAGTGCCTGTTCACATTTCCCTTCTGGGTTCCTTTCGCGCTGGCAGAGTTCAGACATCAGACAAAACGAAGTGGAAGCATTACCATCCCTTACTAACCGAACCTTCCCTGGTGTCTGATTACTCTGGTTCTAATGCAGAGTGGGATGATCTGCTGACAACTGGGCCACGGACGGCAGATGTAGTCATCTGATCAAGCCCTTTAAACCTGCACAGGTAATACTAGTATGTTATGACAAACTGCTCGTGTAACCGCAGCCTATGAATCTGTTTCTCATTGAAGTTAATGGGATTATAGCACATAATTAAGCATTTAATTATGCTCAACACACTCGATAGGAAGTAAATTCCATTGAACACATGGTACATCTGAATAAACAATGTAGGATCAGATTGCTTGTGCCATACATTTCAGGGGCATTTAGGGATGCCTGAATTCTTCTAGGTTAGAAGTCGTTTACATGTTAACACTATATCCACTGGCAAAGGGGACAGGCTATGGCTCAGTGATAGTGCTTAGCACACAGAAGGTCCCAGGTTCAATTGCCAGCATCTCCAGTTAAGGACCAGATAGTAGGTGATTGTGAGAGACATATGCCTATGCTAGTTTCAGTAAACAACACTGACTTTGATGGACCAAAGGTCTGATTCAGTATAAGGCAGCTTTATGTGTTTGTGTGTGTGTGTGAAGGTATCAAGAGACGTGTGCTCATTTTCAGAAGGTACTCCAGTCTGTAGCCCCAAAGTTTGAACATTCCTATTTTCCTGCTCCACGTAGAAAAGTTAGAAGGCCTTTCAAAAAGCTAGCTGCTTATTTTGTTAGGACGTGCAATTTTTTGAGTTATTATTGGTTTTATTTTCTAGGTAGCTTTTCTTGAAAAACTGGATGTAACTCAGTGTTAATAACTGCTGTTTAATAGTGTAACCTTAAACAGAGTTATACATTTCTAAATTTCTTTGTTGTTTAATTAATCTATATCCTGCCTTTGTGTTCAAAAGAAAACTCAAGGTAGCTAACAAACATAAAACCTTATTACAATACAGCTATGAAATCCTACTACCATACCACCAATAACTTTTTTTAAAAATTTGGCATTTGTGTGTGTGTGTGTGTGTGCCCATGCCTGGAAGTCATGGTGACCTCTGGCAACTCCTACTGGGGCATGGAGGACATTCAGAGAAGTGGCTTGGTAGCCTGCCTCTGCCTCCCAACCCTGGTGGTCTTTGGAGGTCTCCCATCCAAATACTTGCCAGGGTCAGCCCTGCTTAGCTTCTGAGATCTGACGAGATCAGGCTTGCCTGGGCTACCCAGCTCAGGGCTACAAATAACTATTAGCTAACAAAGCCTCCCCCAGCAAAAGGCAGCAGTTCCTTTTAAAGTCATGAGCAGTCAAGGGATGGTGCTGAGCAGGTGGAAACCCTCACCCTTCATGGCCAGGTCTTCCCTCCAATGGGCAGCAGCTCCACATTCCAGCTCCTTTAAAAGACTTCAGTTGTCAAGGGGTGGTGTTGAGCAGGTACAAACCCTCAGCCTAGATGGCAAAGTATTTCCACCAATGGGCAGTGCCAATAGGCAGCACCTCCACACTGCAGCTCCTTTTAAAGGCATGACCAGTCAAGGGGTGGGGCTGAGCAGGTGCAGGCACTAAGCCTAGATGGCAGAGTCTCACCAGAAAATCCATTGAAGTCAATGCACTTACATGGGTGTAACCCTGCTTAGGCTGGCACTATAGATCTCTTGTTGAAAAGATTTTTGAAAAGATTTTTAAAAAGCTTACCAGAAGATAGAGTGGCTATTTTCTAAACAAAACCCTAATTTCATAAGTGTATTTTGTATCAATGTAAAGAAAAGGTGGAACCTAGGGGAAATTTCTCCATCTCTCTCAATACAATCCTAAACAGTTACACTCTTCTAAGTCTGTTGAAGGTGATGGGCTTTGAAAAGTGTAACGCTGCTTAGTATTGTACTGTCTGTTTCTTTTGCTGTATATCCTAATCAAAGACCTCTATTTGACTAGCTTAATAAATCCTCTAAAAATAGTTTGTTAGTTATATAAATGGAAAGATGTCATGATGTAAATGATGATATAGAATGTGTAATATAGAATTATAAGCATCAGGGTTTTTGAAGGAATTATCTTGCCATTCCAGGCACTAGAAAACTGCAGAAATACTTACCCGCACCATCTTCCTTTACGTACTTGTTTATGAAGTATTTCTTGTGCTGAGGACCTTTAAATTAGACTCTGTTCTAAAGCACTGCCACCTTGATTTCAGAAAAAAAGAAGGCATTGGAGAGAACTTTGGTACACTTCTGTGATTGGAAAACTGCTAGAATTGTGCAATGTTAGAGAATTACAATGTTGATGAATTAACATGTGGAATCCTCAGGATATCTGGGGTGAATGAATGAATGTTGCACAGACCAATTGCAGAAAATTCTAGAGCTCACATGAGTCCCTGGCCCCTCTAACAGTTCCCTCTACTTTTGAGTCACATGAAGGGGGGGGGGATTTGTGCTTCAGTCCCTCATTTTTGTCTTTTCCACTGTGAAGAGCAGATATTTTAGAGCTCCACTCTTTTTCTTTGTTTCTTTGGGGTAATTTCCTCATCTTCTCTCTGAAGGATTCAGGGCTTTGTGCTCCTTAATCTCTTCTTAGGTGCAGAAGCCTAGAATGTCACAGATGCACACCTACAGTATCTAGACCCCATCAGAACATCACAGTTAAGCCACCAGGGACATACCCATTCTGCCCCTCTTAATTTCTTAGCCTTCTATGTAACAGTGTTTGGTTTCTGAAGATCATCATAAAGACCTCACTGCTTCTGTTGTAGTTCACAACACTGATTCCGAAATACTATTGAAATTTTCTTCCCACTCCAATCAGAAACCCCATGTGAATCATCTCTAAACAACACCTTGATTGATGTAAACCCAATAGCATCTAGTAAAGATTTAATGCTCCACTACAGCAAACAGTTTCTGCATATGGCTAGTGTCTAGGACACTGGAATCAGCAATCATTGGATCCTGGTTTGGGAGTCTTACAGTCTATAGAGAGGCAGCATGGTATAGCCCAGTCTTGTCAGATCTCAGGAAGCTAAGCAGGGTTGGTATTTGGACGGGAGACTACAAAGGAAGACTCTGCAGAGGAAAGCAATGGCAAATGACTTTGGCTTCTCATTGTCTTAAAAGCCCCTTGTTGGGGTTGGTTGCGACTTTACAGCACATATACACAGTCTACAGATCCTATAGCTTTTGTTATTGTGGAGAAGTTATTGATAATGTTTGCAGGCCTTTGGCTAAAGCAACCATCAGTTTCATTCCATCCCCTATCAATAATAATTCAGAATACATACAAAACTAAATAGGAAGGCTGCTCCAACCTTTTTTCACACCCCACGGCCAATTCTGTTATTGTCAAAGCGTTCATCAGACACTACTCCATCAATGCTAATACTAGGAAAAATATAACAATGGAGAGGATCATGGAAAGTAGAAACAAAGATAAGAAACAACTGTGAAACAATAACTAAGCGATGCCAACAACTATATTAACAACAACTTGTACCACAGAAAAATCATCCATACGTTCAATAGAAAGAGTCAGATGCAACACTCAGTTCAATCACAGTCCAATAAAGGTACAGTGAAAAATAACGTTCACTGATATTTAAAGTGCTGTGTGCTGCCAATTAGTCCATTTAGAATATATAAGCTTCCAATAGAGACTTTTCCAAATATTCCAACTTCAAACGTAGAGATGTGATAAATAGCAGATTTTTGACTTTGCAGGAGGACGATGTGCAATTTCAGGAACACTCCCGTTCCGCTAACGAATCCTGCCAGCCTCTGAGTTTGGTTCCATCACTGCTTTATCAAAGATGGAACAGAATGTCTTCCTATGCATCCATTTCTTGCCACATTCACAAAATTTCATTTACGGCTGCTTACGGGCATAAGGGCAACTTCTCCAATCTCACAAAGTTACAAAGTTATCAATTGAATTCACAGCATTAATAGAATATACCACTGATTCTGTGGTACAAGTTGTTGTTAATATAGTTATTTATATTGCTTATTATTGTTTCACAGTTGTTTCTTATCTTTGTTTCTAATATTAGGGAAAAAGAGATGTTGCATTTACCAATAACTGACATTGAGTGGTCACATTCCCCCCTCTTACCTTGTTGTGAGTTCTATGAAAAAAGTAGCTGGCACCTCAGTACTTAGGCAAACTGAGGAATTAGGCATAACCCTTTCTCATGTGAGCCCAAAATGGAGAAAAAATGGGTGGGGAGGGGAGTGCCTGTGCCTCCCATTCCAAGAACTCTAAATTTTTCTGCAGCAGGTATGTGCAAATGACGTTCCCATTGTGATGACCACAATGAATATTTACAGTTAAGTACAACTGTTTTCAGCTTAATTAACAAAAAGCAAACTGTGATAGAGGATTTGTGTTTTAAATGGATGGATGCAAATTCAGCTGGAAATAATAGTTTACAGTGGTGAGAAAGGAAGTCAGTGGCCATCATCAGATTGTTTTGAATGCCTGCAAGAAACCTTATTGAACTGTTACCTTTTAAAGGTACAAATAGTAAAGTAACAGGGAAGTAGGACTCTGATCATGGACAATCAGTCATGGACCACACAGGATGAGGTTCAGATGGCACCAACTCCTTGCAAAAATGAGTTGTGGTTTATATATTTTCTCATTGGATTTAATTGTTTCATGTTTCCCTTTTTCCTGTTTAGGAAACAATTCAGAAAATATTACCGTGGACCCACCTGAGACACTACAAGAACAAATGACCAGGTACCTGGATATTTTTTGACATCTTTATCTTTGTGTGTGTGTGTGTGTGTGTCGCTGCTTCTGTTTTGCAATATGTAGGCCCATGCTGGCAGGGTTGCCCACCAGGAGGAAAGTTTAATGTGTGGAGAAAGTATGCAGAAATGGAACTTACAGGCTGTTTATTTCATATTTCCAGAGGTCATTTCGGGGGGGAACGTGGGGGACTACATTACCCCAGAAAGTATGCAGAAATGGAACTTACAGGCTGTTTATTTCATATTTCCATTAATGCATGGAATGGCAGAGTGCTTTGACTAACTTACTGGGTATGGTACAAGGCTACTTTCTCACTGGCATCACTGCGTCATTATTTACACAATTTTAGCAATCTAGATTTTGTATTAGGGAAGGGGACTTTGGACCCTTTTGACTGCCTTGATCCACAGAGATAATAATATATGGTGATGTGAAACAGTGTCATGTTTGGTGAGAAAAAACCTAGTCTCCAAACAAGCCATGGAGGGATCTAGTTAGACTGTAAGGAGGATGTCCCAAAGTTTTCTTCTTTTTCCCTATCCAGAGAGGAAGTAGTTCTCACCTATAAGGAAGACAAAGGTTACCTAGCAAATGGTAGAGCAGAGCTTGCACTGGCAAAACACGCTGGAACAAATACTTCAAAAGCTGATACGTGTAGTTGTACTATTCTCAATACTAGCACATTAGTCCAGCTAATAGGAAATGTATGGTGGATTGCAGCTGCTCACAGGGGCTATGGAAATGTCATGTCCTTCCACCATACCAAATGGAGTCTTTCCAGGTCTGTGCCCGTGCTAGCCATGAATGATCCAGGCTGGCATGGAAAGAACTCTTGTGATCCTGGGGAGCAATGTGATAATCATTCCTCTCTGCTGTGACTCCTGGGTGGAACTTCTGACTTGGAATGTTTCAAGTTTCAAGTTTCGTTTATTAGAGAGCCAGATTAGGACCAGGAAGACCCTGGTTCAAATCCTCACTGTTGTCTGAACTGCACTGGGTGAATTTGGCCCTGTTACTCTTAATCTACTTCACCAGGCTGTTGTAGAAATAGAATGGTGGAAGAGAGAACTGGGCACACTGCCTGAAACGTCTTGTGGAAAGGGTAGGATCAATATCTGTTATAGAGAAATGTGATCAATAGTTTGCCCTTCGCCCTTTTTTGAAGAGCTAGATTGTGCTTGCACGACAGAGGAATAGACACCTTGAATGAAAGGCATGCCCAAACTTGTCTATGAAATCAGTTAATCATTGCAAATGTAATGACATCAGTTTCCTGTGTTTTTTAAAAAGTCCACAGGCATACAAAAGGCAATTTAAAAGATAAATAGGTATAGGATTATCACTGTGTAATGTGCACATACCAGTTACTGTTACATGCATAGAATAAAACTTAACATAAGAACATAGGAGAAGCCAATGTTGGATCAGGCCAATGGCCCATTCAGTCCAACACTCTGTCACACAGTGGACAAAAATACCAGGTGCCATCAGGAGACCCAGCAGTGGGGACTTATCTTCAAATTTGTAAATTATAGCACAGAGTAGGTTTGTTCTCATCATATGGTACTTTCACAGTAGAAAAGAGCAAGAGTCCAGTAGCACCTTAAAGACTAACAAAATATGTGGCAGGAGATGAGCTTTCGTAAGTCACTGATCACTTTTTCAGATACTTCTTCAGAAACTTCTTCGCAGGAACTGTTTTCTTCAACTATGTGTTGACTTAATTATTCCTGAGACTCTCGAGGACATTCCTCCCAGACCATTGCATTCCCATGTTTTCCTTGTGCTAGTTTGCCCTTTGCCCTTTTTTGAAGAGCTAGATTGTGCTTGCAGGACAGAGGCAATGTTTTAAGGAGGCAATGTTTTTTTACTGTTTCTCCAAGGTGGGAGGATTCTTTCAGACCATTGCATTCCCATGTTTTCCTTGTGGCAGTTCCATTATTTTTAAGGAGGCAATGTATTTTACTGTTTCTCCAAAGTGGGAGGATTCTTTTTCTTCATACTCATATCCGTCCCTGAAGGAGCATCTCTACCAATATGAGCCTGTGTGGCCAATCCAATCCTCTGATCAGGGCCTTTTATCTACCCCTTCTCACAGACTCGTTAAATCTGCTGCTGTCCAATCTCACGCTTTTTTCACCCCCACACTGTGGAATTAACTTCTTGAATTTGCCAGATAGATACTTGCTCTTTAAAGGTTTAGGAAGCTGTAGAACTATTGGCCTTTTGTTGGTTGTATTGCATTTTACTGTATTGTAAACCACCTTAGGACCTTTCAGTTGAACGGCAGTCTAGATATAAACTAAATTTCACAAGAAAAGAAAGCACAAAGCAGACTTAAAACGGACAACAGCAAAGAAGGGAGACACTAATGATAGTTGGACAGGATGAATAATGTAGAATGGCAGCGTTAACTCTATCTCTAACCATATTCCAAACTTCCTCTGCTTGAGTTCTGTTGATTCACACCTGAAAGCGTTGTGCTGTTATTCTTCATATTGCTGAACTAGCTGTACTCTCAATAAATGGGGAAGGGTTTTCAGGCGGTGAGCCAGTCCTCAGCAGTAGACAAGTGCTTTTGTCAACTGCTCCTATGCATGGTTACTCAAAAGTAAGCACTGATTTCATAGGGCCCTATTTCCAAGCAAGTGTGTGTAGGATTTACCCTGTTATCATGTCTCTGTTTTTTGTTTTTGCTTGCAGCTCCTTGTGCTATATCAGATGCTCTCCATTCCATTGTGATGAAAGTTTATTATGTTTATATTAAAGATCCTGTCTGCTTTTGTAATTCTAAGTTCACAGAGCAAATTATTCCTAAAATCAATTTGTAATTCTGGTAGTATGAACTAACACATTGTTCTTGACTTTGCCTCTTCAATTTTGTGTTTGTAGATATGCGTACTACTATTCAGGAATAGGGGCTGGGGTCCTTGCTGTTGCCTATGCGCATATTGCATTTTGGACACTGGCAGCAGGCCGTCAGATCAAGAAAATTAGGCAACATTTTTTCCACTCCATTATGCGTCAGGAAATTGGATGGTTCGATGTAAATGATGTTGGGGAACTAAATACTCGACTTATAGAGTGAGTATACATTTTATGCTTGGCTATCATGTTTGCTTCAGAAGTTATTAATTTTAATTTTGGTTGCTAGTTTGGTTTATTTTTCTTAAAGCAGAACTTCTTGTATATTGATGAGATGCTGGGGCTTTAAAGTAAGCTCCATGTTGTGTGTGTTTTGTCTTAAAATTAGGAGAGGTAGTAAAGTACAGCTCTCAGTAAAGAAGAAGATAGGGCTGGATTGCAAATATGAGAGGTCAATTTGCAGATGCATTAATACATCTCCTATGATTTAAAGTTTATATATGTGAGAATGAGTGTGTGTGTGTGTGCCTGTGTCTGTCTATCTAAAAATCTGTTTGCTTCAGCAAAACAAGTAACTGTGGTATCCTCAAATCTGGCAATATTTATATAAACGTTTAGTCATATATCCAATGCTCCCTCTAAGCTGTGGAGTCTTGTGAGAAAAACTTCTACTTTGTGAGCTACTGGCATTAAAGTTGTGAGCAAGCGATTTGGCTACTGCATAAATTAATTTGCTCTGGAGCCATCCTTCCTGAGTTAAAACAAAAATGGGTGAGCCGGAGGCTAAAAAACTGTGAGCTAGATCACACTAACTCAGCTTAGAGGGAACACTGGAGGTGACTGCAAAGTATAGTGATACAACTGGAACATCTAGGAAGTATCTTTGGATCATGTGTATGGATGCATATGGATATCATACTTACCAATTCACTTTAAATTTGCTTTTTCTTAGTGATGTCTCCAAAATCAATGAAGGAATTGGAGACAAAATTTCAATCCTAATCCAGGGAATTTCTACATTTCTGGCAGGAATTATAATTGGATTCATTGAAGGATGGAAACTAACTCTTGTAATACTGGCAGTCAGTCCTGTTCTGGGCCTCTCTGCTGCGATATGGGCAAAGGTAATTTATATTTGTTAGTATTTTTTGTTATGAAAATGCAATTGCAATTGCCTCAAGGGTGAGTTCTTCATTCTATGTTTTGCTAGTTTATGACAGTAATAGGCAATGTGTGGCCTGAGAACTGCTTAAAACCACCATATCCCTAGCATATGGAGATTCAGATATAGACTGAAAATTTTTTCTCTGGTGGTGGTAGATAGAAGGGTGGCCTTGATAGATGGGGTATGGCCATGGTCTATTTATTGCTGACTCCTGATTCTTTAGTAAGTAAGACTATAACTGAAAAAGTGTGCTTGCACATGAAAGCTTATACCTTGAATAAAACTTTGTTGGTTTTAAAGGTGTCACGGGATTTAGTCTTTGTTCTAAGACTATACCAGTTAATATAAAATTTGTAAAATTGCTTAACATGGTTGGATCCTGACAGTTAAGCAAAAGACTGCAGTTTTGACAAGAGGTATTATGCCATACGTGCTGTTTTAAGAGGAATTTGGGTAAGGTAATGAAGTGGGTGCTCTAGACTACATATAGAGTTTGAGTAATGGGACTGAAACACTGTTTTTCCTATAGGTCCTTTCTTCATTCACCAGCAAGGAACTTGCTGCCTATGCAAAAGCTGGATCAGTAGCAGACGAGGTTCTGGCAGCAATTAGGACAGTAGTAGCTTTTGGAGGACAGAAGAAAGAAATCCAGAGGTTAGAAATGTTTTGTGCTATTAATTTTAAACAACCATTCTAGATATGTTGTATGTGTTTAGGTTATTCAGTAATCTATATTTGGCTCTTTTCAAATCAAACACACTCTCTTCTTTGGACCTATCCACAGTAGCATTTTTGTTCTTATGTTCCTTGTTGATCCTTGAAAAATAATTCCCTGGTGAGATTCTTTGGTCCACAAACAATGGGCAGACTAGAGTTCAGATCCTGGAGTCCCTTTGTACTGCAGCTGTACTGCTGTCTTCATGTGTGGTGCAAAAAGAAGAAAAAGAAGAACACTAGAAAGAGTGGGAATACAGCCTACTTTCTACAAAGTCATCATTAAAATGCCCCCCCCCATCCACATGAAAGCAGCCTGAGCACAAGGACAAAAATTCTCCTAGCATTGCCTCTCACTCCTATTGGCTGAGGTTCCTTGCCTGGCTTAAGGAAAGCCCCTCTCTTGGCCGTGACCCACATAACAATATTAAAGGGTCAGTTGATGAAGTGGCAAAGCACTGCTCCAAATCTGAAAGGAATACTGAAAACTGAAAATCCAGTTAGAAAGAAATCAGAAATGAAGTTTATTAACAATCATGGATACAAAGATAAACATCCATCTTTTCACATACTAAAAAAGAAAAGAAACAATTTATTGGGGTCTGGAAATCCTTTTTGGATGGCTTTTGGGCTTCTCATGCATAGAATGGCCAACTCAGTGGGGAGCCTGGGTTGCCGGACTCAAGTCCATCCTGATTTTCTACCAGGTCACCAAAGAGGGGAGGAAGAAAGGGCTCCTCATAGGCTCATGCAGTCAAGCCACCATCAGCCTGGCCCAGAACCTCCTCTCCCCCTCCACGCTGGAAGAGGCCATGTTCGAGCAGATCATCAAAGCCCTGCCAGACCACTTCGTCCCTATCCCATCGGAGATGTCGCACCACATGGCTTTCCACTACAGGAACCAGCAGCAGCGAGAGTCAGTATCTGGCCAAGCTACACCTTCTCGCATCCGAATGTGCATTTGGAACCCATTTGGAGACACCCCTCCGGGACAGGTTCGTGTGCAGCCTACAGCAGGAGAAGTTAAGGAGACTAATCACCGAAGCAGAGAAATGCACCCTAGCGTCCGCCCTCTCCACGGCCACTGCGTGGGAGTGATCACATTCGGTGTCCTCCCCAGCTCCCCGAGAAACCACCGAACACCAGACCGCCACTGATTTCGGGGACTCTGAGGCCGAAGGGGTCCACAAGAGCCAACCCACCATGTGGATGAAGGCTCCATTGGGCCCCCCACACTCGATCCGGGCCCCCGACTCCACCGCACTTGCGGAATGTGCCAGTTGCGGGAATGCGCATGAGAGGCAGACATGCCAGTTCAGGGACGCCACATGCCGAAGTTGTTGGCAGTCCGGTCACATCACCTGTGCCTGCCGCTCGAGAGGGTCCCAAAACCCGACCAGCAAGCCATCGCAATGACCCCGAACAGCTACACACTATGAGGCTGACATGACCACTGAGGAGCTCTACCTTCTGTCGATGGAACCCCCACAACAGGTACTGACATGCCCCAGCCCAAGCACGGCCCCTAAGATACAGGTCTGGTTGCAGATAGAAGGGTTCCCTTGCACCATGGAGCTAGACTCCGGCTCCGCAGCCTCCATCATCTCAGTGGAGACTCTCAAAAGACTCTGTCTAAATGGCAGGCCCTGCCTGCAGCCCTCCAACTTAAACCTAGTGGACTTTCAAAGGAACCGAGTACCAGTGTGGGGCGAGGGTCATTTCCGGGTCCGATACCGAGAGTTTGGTGGGGAGTTAAACTTGATCATGGTCGAGGGAAATTTGGTCATCCTGTTGGGCCATGCCTGGTTCGTCCCCTAGGCATAACCATTGAGGGGGTGAAGCAATGTGACTGGTTGGACTTTAAGGAGGTTTGCGAGGAATTTCGGTTCATTTTCAATGGATCACTGGGATGCTACACCGGCCCTCCGGTCTCCCTGCAGCTCGATCCCAAGATAGCGCCCATCCACATGTGAGCCAGGTGAGTTCCCTTCTCTCTGAAACAAACAATTGATGCCGAGCTGGACTGCCTGGTTGCACAAGGGGTCCTAGAACCAATCTCCCACGTGGCATGGGAGACACCAATAGTAACACCCATGAAGCCCAATGGCGGCGTCCGCATCTGCGCGGACTATAAGTGTACCCTGAATAAAGCCCTACAGGACCATGCCTCCCCGTCCCTGTAGTGAGTCATGTGTTCGCAACCTTGGTGGGAGCCAAGGTCTTCGGAAAGCTAGACCTCACCCAGGCATACCAGCAGCTGCCGGTGGATGAGGCCATGGCCAAGGCACAAACAATTGTCATGCACCGAGGGGGCGTTCAGGGTGAAGCAGCTCCAGTTCGAGGTAAGCGTAGCCCTGGGAATCTTCTAACACTTAATGGCCTCTCTCTTGAAAGGGATACCCGGGGTCACCCCATTCTTTGATGATGTGATGATCACCGTCACTACCAAGAACCCCATTCTTTGATGATCACCGTCACTACCAAGGAAGAGTTCACATCCCACCTCCGCACCGTCCTCCGCCGTTTCCACGAGGCCGGGCTCAAGGTGAAACAGGAAAAGTGCCTTCTGGGAGTTGACCGGGTAGACTTCTTGGGATTCACTGTAGATGTGGACGGCCTCCACCCTGCCTGGGACAAGATCAAGGCCATCGTAGAGGCCCTGTCCCCCAAGTCCAAAGTGGAACTCCAGTCATTCCTAGGCTTCCTAAATTCCTACCACGCCTACCTCCCCCACAAGGTGGCAGTGGTGGAGCCCCTGCACCAGCTGTTGGATAAGAAAGCCCCTTGGGTATGGGCCCCCCACCAGGCAGCTGCATTCCAGGCTGTCAAGACGCTGTTAATCTTGAACTCGGTGTTGGCCCACTTCAATGAATCCCTGCCAGTGATTCTCGCATGCGGCGCTTCTCCCTACGGTGTGGGCACAGTGCTAGGGCACCTACTTCCCAACAGCCGCAAAGTCCTGATGGCCTACTACTCCTGGACTCTGTCATCGGCAGAGCGGAACTATGCCCAAATCGATCTCGAGGGCCTGGCGATCGTCATGGGAGTGAAGACGTTCCACGACTTCTTATATAGCAGGTCCTTCACCATCGTGACAGACCATCGCCCCCTCCTTGGCCTCTTCACACCCGACAAGCAGACGCCGCAGGTGCTGTCCCCACTTGTGCTCAGGTGGTCCATTTTGACAATCTTCCGGACCAGCCCCTGCAGGCCGCTAACATCACCAGCCACTCGTCCAGGGACCCTGTCTTGTCCCAGGTCTTAGGCTGGGTGTGGCAGGGGTGGCCCCCAACCACCGCCAGTCCCACGTTCACAGCCTTCGCTGCCAGGAAGGCTGAACTCTCGACTTACAAGGGGTGCTTGTTGTGGGGGGATAGGGTCATCGCCCCAGTGCCCTGCGCCAACAGGTAGTCAAGTCGCTCCATGAGGCCCACCCGGGGATCATCAGGATGAAGTTACGTGTGGTGGCCGGGAATAGAAGTGAGCTCGAAGCATGGGTGAAGGGGTGTCAAGTGTGCCAGGCAGTCCGGCCGAACCCCCCAAGCACGCCCACACAGGGTTGGGAGTCCACCCACCGGCCATGGTCCAGGCTCCACATTGATTTCGCCGGATGCTAATATATAATTATTAGCAAAAATCAAATCAAAATTAAAAAAGAAGGCCGTTTGGCTGTCCAGTGCCAATTATTTTAAATCAATGTACCCTTTTCCTTTCAGGTATCATAAAAATTTAGAAGATGCTAAAAATTTGGGAATCAAGAAGGCTATTACAGCCAACATTTCCATGGGATTTGCTTTCTTTTTAATATATGCATCTTATGCCCTGGCTTTCTGGTATGGAACATCCTTGGTATTATATGAAGGATACAGTATTGGGAAAGTCCTTACAGTAAGTATTAGTGACGAGCTGCGTAGTTTTCTTGTTAACATAGATGTCGAATTTTGTGCTGATGCTTAGAAAAATAAATGAAGTTGGCATCTGTGATAGAAATTTCAAAACCGTGGATGTTTTCTTTCAAAGGAGTTGACCTATTTGTAAATCTGAATTGTCTCAGCTAGTGGCATAGGCAAAAAGTCATAAGACTTTACTATGTGTTTTATGTAAACATAGAAACTTTTATTTATGCATTTATTCACATGGCCTGTTCACAGTGTATAAATCTGGTGCATGTGTACGTGTGTGTATTTCTAACCAAGGATGGAGCATGTGTGAGAAAGCAACAAAACCTGCCCCCTCCTCCTAATTTACACTCTATTGCTTTTAAGTTCCTTGCTCAGTTCTGATACTAAAAATGCCCCAGCAGAAATAGAAATGGCGTGTATGAGATGGGGTGCAGCAGAGCAAGGTTTCACTCCTCCCCCCCCCCCGATGTTCTGCTTTGGGTTACAAATTGACCATTCCCACTCTGCTTTTTGCAGGGATGGTGAGATTAGACATGTTATGGCCCATCTTGTCACATCTAGGCTGACCCTAGGTGGATCTGTCAAGTACCATGCCGTCAGGAATCACTCTTCAGTCTAGAGCTGCATCATCTTTCCTTAGATTGTACCATCTTGCCTGCTCTCCTTGGCTACAGCCTATCAGCAGACTCTGTGTAAAGATGAAAAGAAAACTCATACTACTAGCAATCTGGTCAACAGTTCCACTTTAGCGCTGCTAACCACTCTGTGGTTAAAAGAAAACAAAACAAGAATCCAGTTGTCATCTCCTTATAATAAGTATCCAGGGGTAGAATGTCCAGATAGTTCTTCTCAGCAAGCCTCATTGGAATGAGCAGGTGCTGGGGAAGAGCACTACTATTCCCACTCCCAGGAGACTTTCCTGGGAGATTGTGTGCCACTGGGTCGTAGCTGCATGTATCTTTCTATGCCATCCGTATCAGCTCCCACCCAGCATCTACTACTCCAAAGCAGGCACAGAGCTGCCTCAGGTGCTCTGGTTTTGTTTCACTTTGAGGGTGTACCTTTCGACCTGCCTTGTCCCTCCCTGATTGTACCTGCCTGGTCTGTTTATCATCAGTTTTTCTCACCTTACCTGAACTTACTTCTTCAGCCTAGCTATTCCCGAGTATGTCCCAGCTTGCCCCCTTGGCCCATGCCTTAGTTTCCTTCCATTGTTCAGCCTAGCATTGTGTTAATCGGGTCCTTGTGCCAATGTCCACATTAACGCAAGTTGTTATGCATGGCAGAAAAGCAACTGGATGTTGTGCTATGGGGAGGCTCCACAGGACTCCTGCCTACGTGCTGGCAGAGCATGAAAGGTTATGAGTTCCAAAAAGGTTTGGACTCTGAGTTTACAATTTTTTCCTGTCAATATTGAAACTAAAATATAATAAAAGAGTAACACATATAAAACTTCTCTAAGCAGAGCCACTCCCTTCTAAACCCATTGACTTTGCTGCGACTCTGCTTTGGATTGCACTGTTAGTCTCACAAGATTTTCAGAAGTAGGAAGGTTGGCTTAATTAGGAAGGTTGGTTGTGGCTTAAGAAAGCTAGCAAAGGGTGTTGATAGGTTCCTCCCTAGGTAACCTTCCTCATTTTCATTGCCCTAATATTGTGAGCCATTGTACAAACCTATCGGATCCAAGGGCCAGGAGAGCTGGTGATTGTGACAACTCTGGAGTCCATGAAATGGCACAACTTTCAACTGTGTGTTTGCCAGAGCAAGCTTCTTTCAAGGTTTTCATGGGAAAGTGACATAGAGCTGCCGGGCACTGCCCAGCAATGTGTGGCCTTTTAATTGAAAGTGGTACAAAATGTGGTTTTGGAAAGAGCATCTTTGCTTATCTTCTTAGATATTGGAACTTAATATTCATTTCTAGTATTTCTAGCATCTACTTTTCCTTTCTAAATATCCTGAAGAATAGGGATTTAAGCATTTTAAGAAAAACAGGGCCAAGTATTAAAAACAAAAAAATAGACCAAAGGCAACTTTATCTGCTGTCCAGGTCCAAAGAATGCAATCCAGAGAATTCTAGAAGCTATGAATGCCATTTAACTTAACTGGATATTGAAGCAGAATACAGCGCTTAAGCCCTGTCGGTTCCAGTGATTCTCAGTCTGCATGCCGGAACATGCAGGGGCTCTGGGGCTCTGGGGAATAGGGATTTAAGCATTTTTAAAAAACAGGGCCAAGTATTAAAAACAAAAAAATAGACCAAAGGCAACTTTATCTGCTGTCCAGGTCCAAAGAATGCAATCCAGAGAATTCTAGAAGCTATGAATGCCATTTAACTTAACTGGATATTGAAGCAGAATACAGCGCTTAAGCCCTGTCGGTTCCAGTGATTCTCAGTCTGCATGCCGGAACATGCAGCATGATCCTATGTATTTCTGGAAATCACCGTGCCTTCCAAGCTGCAAATCTTGTCCACATTTATTTGGGAAAAGCTCCACTGAATGTATTGGGGGGAAGAATTATTTTAAATAAGCATAGGATCTGACTGTGGAGGCTTCCTATTTCTCACTTGTTTAAGACCACAGAAGGTTATTGGATAGTGACGAAAAAACACACAGCAACCAAACAGAAAGTAAGAAAATGCATTAAAAATGCAAGCAGAAGAAAAATAAAGGGTCAGTTTATGTGCACAGAAGATCTTCCATGCAAATAGTGCAGGGATACCTCAAGGGATCTTTACTGGAGCTCATTTGGCTAGCTGGCATCTGGCTCTATCCTGTGATAGCACGTGGCTTCTTTATGGCCCACATAAATGTTTGGGGAAATGCCACCTTTCACCAGCTTGGAGAGAGGAGTGAAATGTTGTGGCCTGCCCAGGGTCCCACACTGAGTGGGCTCCAGTGACTTGTGTGTGTGTGTGTGTGTGTGTGTACGACAGACTACATGACCTTCTGAAGAATCTGCCAACTACATCACCCTGTATAAGGAATAAAAAAATGCAAACCCAGAGGTCCAAGTTTCATGTGATTAAATGGATTCCTTTTCTTATCAAAATAGATAACTGAAAATAAGGGGGAAATTGCTCTTTGGTGAGGAATGTCAGACTGCCCCAGGAAGGAAGGAAGGAAGGAAGGAAGGAAGGAAGGAAGGAAGGAAGGAAGGAAGGAAATAGAAAATAGAAAATTTGCGTTCTCGAGAATTTACTTTCACCTTCTTAGGGAAAGCCTACCTCATTTGGTTGGAACACATTCGGATTATGAACAGGGACATCTCAGCAAACAATAACACTAGTTACTGATAGTATCAGTTTTAAAACCTATATATTGCCACCATTGTAACAGCTGCCTTGAAATAATTAGAATAAGAGGAGTAGTTTATGATTATAGAGAGTATTTTTCTTTCATTTGAGATTTTGTTCTGAGCTTTGATAGATCCGTTTTTGTTTTTTGAAATTTAGCCCCATGGCAGTTGTTTGACACGGGGCCTCAGTCTTTGCTAACATTTATAACTATGTTTTTGTTTTTGTCTTGAAAATGATTTCCATTTTAGGTCTTTTTTGCTGTGCTAATTGGAGCATTTAGTATTGGCCAGGCTACCCCAAACATAGAAGCATTTGCTATTGCAAGAGGAGCCGCTTATGCAGTTTTTAACATTATAGATAATGTAAGTATCCATTTTAGAGCAATGGCTTGAAATTACAGAGAGCCACAAAGTCTGAGAGCTATAATAAGTTATAATCACCATTGGCTGGAATCCAAAGAACATTACTACCGCTTCTGCATATCCCAGGAGACACTGGGCTAGCTTCCTTCTCAGATGGCAGTGGCCCCCGCATTCCATGCAGCATGGTAAGCAATGTTTGAAACTAAGGGATCTTTCACGAGTGGTTTCTTATAACGCAGTTCAAAGCAAAGGAGTCACAAATCCTACTGGGCACGCCCACATTAAAATAATACTTTGGACCCCATCCATTATATTTATTGTTAATGGCTTCAATCTAATTTGCAGTCAATAGTTGTTTAATGCACAAAGATAACAGTGCAAGCTAAGAGTCAATACCAACTGGCTAAGAGGCCAAGTAAGAAGAAGCTCAAACTTTCTTTCTCTGACGTGAAATGATCGATCCACTTTATTGACAGTACACTTTTAAGGGTAATGTAGTGGGTGGGATCCTGTGTGTCTTTTAAGAGTGGGAGTCACGTCTGGTGGAATGCGGGTGGCTAAGGTTAGCTCATGCTTCCTAGTTCCCTATGTGCAAATCGTGGTTCCATATTCTCCAGCCCAACCACAGATATTGATAATATTTAAACTGCTCTCCATCCCCAAATAAGAATCAACTCAAAATTACACATTTTGAGACTGTGGAGACTGTTACCCTGCAAGATGACATACTCTGCTGTCTTAAATCGAGTGTAACTCTGTTTAGGATTGCACTGATACTGGTGCCTGGTTCAGTGCATGGGTGTGCCCCAGAGATTCCATTAGTTTGCATTTCCATGCAAGACAAATCAATAGGATTTCCGGGGGCACTTCACTTTGGAGCTCTTGGAGTACAAACCTGGCACCAGGGTATGTCATCTTGCAGGGCACAGTTCTGGGGATGTGTGATTTGGGGTGATTCAGCCTTGTTTTGGGGTGCAGAGCTGTTTGTCATCAATATTTGTCATTGGAATGGAGAATAAGAAAGCAATGAGTGCAAATTGGGAACAAGCTACCAACGCCAGCCTTCAGGAAGAGGGATGAGTGGAAGTTGAGAGGTGAAAAGTGATTGCCTTAAACAGACCTGGCATTTGCTCCCTTCTGCTTTGTTTCCTTCATTCCTGTGTGGAGGTGAGAGGGCACTTTGGTTCCCTACCCACTTCTCTTTCTGGCTGCATCTCGTCTTCTTTACACAGAGAATGAAGGGTGTGCGTAGATATGTGCACCAGAACTTTGCACTAAGAAGGGTAAGAAAATCCTTATTCTGGGGTTCCCATGGCACCTGCCAACACCTTTCCTGGTGCCCATCAAATGCTTTTAGAAAGTGGGCATGGCTAGGTGGGGCTTTTCCCCAGCAGAACTTCTATTGGCTATGCAGATTAAAAGGAACCCTGTTAAACAAAGCTTTTACCTGAAATGTTAAAGAGTTACCATTAGAGATGTATCTAGAGCTGTATATAACCTTGATTCCTGACATTTTGTGGCTGTCCCCAACTCCTGTGGCAGCCATTTGGAGATTGTGCCCACCATCCTTTGTCAGAATTCCAACAATCCCACAGGCACAAAAAGGTTGGGGACCCCTGCCTTATTCTTTTCAGAAAAGCTGGAGTGAGGGGGAATGAACACTTCCATTCCCGCTCAAACTGACGCCAGGACAGGAAAGTGCTGCTGGCTTGAGTGTGACTGTGTGAAGTGTGCCATTTGTGATATGGAAGAATCTTTTCAGTGGAATTTTGCAAGTGAGAGTTTGCTTTGCTTTCAAATTGCAGCACAAGTGAACTAACCAGGTTGGATTTTTGTATAATTTTTCTTTTTATATAGGAACCTCAAATTGATAGTTTTTCAGAAACTGGCTACAAACCAGACAAGATTAAAGGGAACCTGAGTTTCCAGAATGTTTGTTTCAATTATCCATCAAGGCCAGATGTCCAGGTACAGTAAGAAGAAAACCAATATGGCTTCCTGCTTTGTTCATGTTTACCCACCTCCCCCCCCCCAATATTAAAGTGTTTCAATTATCCATCAAGGCCAGATGTCAAGGTACAGTAAGAAAAAAACCAATATGGCTCCCTGCTTTGTTCATGTCTACCCATCCCCCCCCAAATATTAAAGAAAAAAAATCAGTGCACAGTTCTGACTATATTTAAGGTATGTAATAAAGGTCAACTGTAAGTAACCTTGTGAATATATCCTGTAGGGGTTGAACAATAATTGAGATCCACTGTGTAAATGCTGGACATCTTGCGGGGAGGGCGTTTATACCATTTAGGTAAAGGTAAAGATTTCCCTTGCTCGAAAGCCATTTGAATCAGAATCTATGGATGCAGTGCTCATCTCCGTTTCCAAGCCGAAGAGCCAGTGCTGTCTAAAGACATTTCTGTGGTCATATGGCCGGCATAACTAAACACCAAGGCGCACAGAATACTGTTACCTTCCCACCAAAGTGGTACCTATTTATCTACTTGCAATTTCTTGCTTTCGAACTGCTAGGTTGGCAGGAGCTGGGTCCAGAGACAGGAGCTCACTCCATCATGCAGCACTCGGGTCTCAAACTGCCGAACTACCGACCATCAGGTCTGCAGTTCAGCATCTTAACCACCAGGGTTTGCAGGGCCATGAACCACGAACTGGTTCAGTTCATGAAAGAATCTCCTGGTTTGATTTGGTTTGTTGTTTGGTGTGTAGTTTGGTCATGAATTGGCATGGACTGCATTTTTCTGGTTCGTGCCCACCCCTATTAAACTGTTTGTAACTGTTAAAAGTGCCCAAGGCATATTTGATGTACAAAGGGCAGTAAGCAAAAGATGCTAGATTAATCTGCAGAAGTACAAGGTACTCTTTGTGCCAGTACAGAGTAATCCAGTTTGGAGGATTGTGATGTTGTGGCTCTACGGTATTGGACCTTAAGGTGTAGAAGATTACAGCTCTGATGAACCAACGTGAGCAATAGTTCTAGAATTAAACTTTTGACACATGCCATAAACTGTATTTAATTTTATTTCTACATTTTGACATTCTGCAGGAAATGTTGGTTTCCCCATTTCTGTGTGTTTTTATATTTAAAAACTGCAACAGGTAGACCAAAATCCTGTGGAGGAATAGGTGCTCCAGTCTAATCTGGTACAATGAAAGCTGTCTCAGGGCAACTCAAAGAGGGTTGTTGGAGTTTGTGTGTGTGTGTGTTCGCCAATACAGTTGTTGTAGATGATTTTGTATTTAATTCATATCATTGTAACTAACTTGTCTCTCATGGTCATAATTTTAAATGGATAGAGACAGTAGAACATGTGGTTATCCTTATCAATGAAATTAAAATTGGAAATGTTAATTTAACTTTGCACATGATATGGCTGTTGAAAGAAGTTGACCTGTTCAGCTGTTCATATTGGCTGTATCTGACATCATGAACAAAAGATAATTTTGCTTTTGAGAAGAATAAGCCTGAAATAGTCAGGCTTGAGTGCTCCCTTTCTCCTCCCCCTTCCTGTGGAAGCTGAAGGCCTCTTTTTTTGAAGGACTGTCAACAGGCCTGGAGAAAAATGTCCTGTCCCTTTAATAGAGGCTTAATGTGTGGAAATGGGCAGCAGACACTTTTTGTGTCATGGAGGTAAATAACATCCCACTAAACTTCTGTTAAGGGGACAGGATAATTTTTTCCCTAGAGAGTAAGCAACTTGTACTTTTTAGGGGAAATCTTCAGTTATTTCTTTCCCTCTTTCCATGGACCTGGGATCTGAAATTTTATCCTGGATTCGTCTGAAGTTTAGCCCCTCAATAATTGAGAAAGAAATGAACTCCAGTTTGCTAAGGTACCCAGATTCAGACAACACAAAGAAATGGAAGATTTCCTAAACCAAGAACACATAAAGGGTTTGGAGAAAATGGGGTATGTGAGCCTGAGAAGCTGAGGCTGGTTCACCTCACAAATATATTGTGGGTTGTCTGCAATGTCTGAAACTGTCTACATCTAAGTTCAAGTTATATTTCTAAAATATAAAGCCATAACACATTTGCAAAGTAGTCTATCGTAAGTGTGGAGCTGCTGTGGCTCAAGTGGTTAAGATGGTGAACTGCAGGCCGTGGAAGGTCAGTAGTTCAGCCGTTCGAGACCCGAGTGTGCTGCATGACGGAGTGAGCTCCCGTCTCTAGTTCCAGCTCCTGCCAACCTAGCAGTTCGAAAGCAAGAAATTGCAAGTAGATAAATAGGTACCACTTCAGTGGGAAGGTAACAGCGTTCCGTGCGCCTTGGGGTTTAGTCATGCCGGCCACATGACCACGGAAATGTCTTCGGACAGCGCTGGCTCTTCGGCTTTGAAACGGAGATGAGCACAGCAACCCTAGAGTCGGATTTGACTGGCTTTTAAGCAAGGGAACCTTTACCTTTACCTATCATAAGTATAGTAAATAATTGTGTTTTTCCATTTTCTCACTCAGGTATTAAAATACTTGAATCTGAACGTTAATAGTGGCCAGACAGTAGCTCTGGTAGGCAGCAGTGGTTGTGGAAAAAGTACAACCGTCCAGCTGATACAGAGATTTTATGATCCTCTAGAAGGCATGGTAAGCTGCTTGATTCAGTCTACATGCTCATGGAAGTTCTTCTGTGCTTGACATTGGTATGACAGCTGTAACTTGAAATGTAAGACTATGGGTAAATTATTAAAAACTGAGATGTACAATGCATATATAATCTTTTAGCCATGAAGTACTCAGTGTACATAACTCTGAGGCTGTGGTCACACACACGAAATAGTCCACTTTCAGTGCACTTTTCAACTGGATTTTTACTGTGTGAATTGAAAGTGGATTATGTAGTCTGGCTACAGCCTAAGAATTTTTTTTTCCTTTTGGAATTGCTCCTGAATGTTAGTTGGCTTTAATGAAACTCATGTAGAGGCCCACAGAGGTATATTCATGCTCCAAGCTCTCAAGTGAAACTGCAGAAAGTCAGGAAGAGGAAGGTGGTACGAGCCCTCCTTCCTTCTGGATCCATGCCCACTTGCATGCTCTTAATTTCCCATGACCCACTTCAGTGCACCAATGCAGGACTTTCAAACACTGCTTGCTGAGTCCCCCTCATTTTCCATTAGGTAAAGGACAGCCTGCTTCTTATCCTTTCTACCTTGGCAGAATTCTCTCTGTCCTTCATATATTTCTTTCTCAAAATCCTTACAGCTCTCTAATTTTGCTGTTTATTCTATACACACACACAATTAGGGAAGTATAAACAGGCGAGCTACAGAATGCAGAAGGCAAAAGGACTGTAACTGACTGAACACCTGTGCCATCTGCAGACAGCACTCAGCATGATAGATGGACCAGGCTTATCTCCCCAGCAGACATTGGTGGTTGATAAAGTATGACAACCTGACTATGGGTGGGCATGAACTGGCTCACGAATGAAAGTTTGTAATGAATTTTGGCCAGTTCGTGCATCATGAACTGAAGTTCATGGCAGGTCAACTGGCACAAACTTTCATGAATGGGTTCATGCCCATTCATGAATGGATATGTTTCCAGACAGACTGTGTCCACTCAAACAAAAGCAACTGGTGTATATGTAGAATTCTCTAGCCTTGGAAACACTGTTGTCAGTTTCAAACTAGTCATGTCAGTTTCGAGAGGACCCCCCCCCCACTTTGCAGGGGTTCCTTTGTGTTCACTTCCGATTTTCTTGTACAGAGCTTGCAAACCCTTCCCACTTGGATTTGTGACTCTGTGCTTTGAGACCAGTTCTTTTAAACTTGCAGTGCTAGTGTCACTGAGCTCTGCTGGGCATTCTGTGATTGCAGTGTTATCACTGGGCACTCTGTGCATTGTACTGGTTCTGCTGGGCTTGCAAAAATGCCCCCTTTGCTTGGATTGTGATTGAGCTGGCATTTCCACATTGACACTGGGTTCTGCTGGGCACTAGTACATTGTGCTGGTTCTGCTGGCTTCCAACCATCCCACACACCTGCTTGGATTGTGATTTTGTGCTTGACATCAGTCTGGTTAAGCTGGCATTGCCACGTTGGCACTGGTACTGCTGGGCTTCCACACACACCCTTGCTTGGAGTGTGATTCTGTGCTAGACTGCTGAGCTGGCTGTCATGAGTCAGCCAGGGCTCAGTGATAGCGAGGACTCCTCAGGAGAAGAGAAGCCCCGTGCAGCCAGCTCTGAGACAGCAGAAGCTGGCAAGCAGAAAGGTGAGCTGCAGACTTGTCAGGATTCACAGTCAGCAGCTGGTGCAGAGCCACTGACACCCTCCAGCCCTGATTCAACTCAACAGGTATCAACCACACCCTTAGAGCACCACAGATGGAGGCTAAGAACAGAGCTACAGGAGAGATGACAAAGTGCATGCCTCCTGGCTCAGTGCCAGCTGCTTGCTGATAGCAAAGATGAGTAGTTGCATTATTCCTGAGCAGCTGGCTGCAAGCATGACCCTTAAGCATATGGCTATAAAAACCAGTCAAGGGAGGCTGTTAGGCATTGATGCAACACATACAATAGACACTCAACCACCAACTCTGCCTTGCCTGATTTTTCTGGAACCCTGACCTTTAGACTGAATAACTTTGCCTTGCCTGATTTCTCATACCTGATACTCCAAGTCTGCTAGTCAGTACACTGGCATTGCCACAATGGCACTGGATTCTGCTGGGCACTAATACATAGCACTGATTCTACTGGGCTTGCAAAAATGCCCCCCATCTTCAGTTTCTACTGCAGAGATTCTCTGATTTGACATTAGTCCTGTTGGGTTTGCACTGCCACAGTGGCACTCGTTCTGCCAGGCACATTGCACTGGTTCTGCTGGGCTTGCAAAATGCCCCTTCACCTTCAGTTTCTACTGCAAAGAATCTCTGGAACTTTGATTCTGTTCTGCTGGGCTTCTGTTGCCCTTGCTTATTTTGCTGCCCCCCCCCCAATTTGGAAGCAATAAAGGATGTGGGCACCTTCTTTGGGGGGCCATAACCTGGATCCCATAAATCCAATCCTCATCAAACTTGGAAAGCAGGTAGAGGTGAGTCAGCTGGAGATCCCCTGCAAAATCTAGCACACCCGGGGGCATTCTGTAACATCATGAACCTCACAAATGGAACCAATTTGTTTAGCTTTAAAAGTTCATGTTTGTTCATGGCTCATGAACAGGGCACAGCATGAACTACAAACCAAAATGAACCACATTTTCCTGGTTTGTGCCCATCCCAAAACCTGACAAAAGCTTGATTCCTCAGGACCTATGTTATTTTCCAAATTTGATGTGAAGGATATTTAGACATTGGAAGTGGATAGTGGATTTGTGCAGATGAAAGCATATCTCAACTGAATGAAATATTACATTTAGCAGAGCGAAAGAGGAGTAGACATGTGAGCCCTAGATCCAATCCATCACACACCAATGCCATAAACCAATATCTGGCCTGAATCCTATTCCCCAACCTCTCTTTCCATTCTCCCTTCCCCCATTCTACCTAGATGTTCCTCCTGTCTTATATAATGTTTAATCAGTTGTGTTCTACACTCCTGATCCCCCTTTAACTTTTAGTTCCCAGTTTCCTATCCCAATAGCTTACCAGTACATTTTTTGAATATTCATTAAAACTCTACTGTTTGTTTTTTGTTTCATTTTAGGTTACTATTGATGGACAGGATATTAAGACTCTGAATTTAAGGTATCTCAGGGAGATTATAGGTGTAGTGAATCAGGAGCCTGTTTTGTTTGCTACCACAATTGCAGAAAACATACGATATGGACGGGAAAATGTCACTATGGAAGAGATCGAAAAAGCTGTCAAAGAAGCCAATGCCTATGACTTCATCATGAAATTGCCTGATGTGAGAAAAATTAATAATGTCATTGTATTCTTGCCTTTCTTCTTCTAATGTTATAAAAGGCAAATTAAAACTGAGATGAATGAAATATGTCAGTATTGTAATTGGCGTTTTAAAGTCTTGTGAAAATGGCGAGAAAAACCAACTATATCCTATGGCTTAGCATAAAATTTGACAATATTTATGAGGTAGTTTTGAAGCCTAAATACTAAAATGATATTGTCATTGTTGTTTATCCAACATCCTCAGCCTACATGGAGCTTTGGTGGTGGAAAGTGCCATCAAGTCGCAGCTAACTCTTGGCGACCCCAGAGTGCTTTCAAACCAAGAGATGAACAGAGATGGTTTGCCATTGCCTGCCTTTGTGTAGCAACCCTAGGATTCCTTGTTGGTCTCCCATCCAAATACTAATCATGGTTGTTCCTGCTTAACTCCTGAGATCTGATGAGATTGGGCTATCCTGGGCCATCCAGGTCAGGGCACACGGAGAATAACAAACAGAATATTCAGTTCCATCTATGGATGATTCACATGCAACAAAGTCCTCCTAGCCACTATGAGGAGTTTCAATTAGATGTGCAGTGGGATTTCCTAACATCTGGTTCGTATGTTACAAAGTCCATGAGGACTTTCAGTCAGACACGTTCTGGGAGTACCATTCTGCCCAGATATTCATGGGTCTGATTTGGATCAGGCCCATGGCACACAGGGAGAAGGGGATTAAGCCTCTCCCTACCCTATGTTCTTGCTATGGCCCTGGGGAACTGCTGTTTGTCCTACAAGGCAAGATGTGTGTAACAATGGCTTACATGCAAGTCTCCCCAGTGAGGAAAACAGCAGCTCCCCAGGGCTGTTTCAGACCAGGAAAACAGCCCAGGAGGGATGTTTAAGCCCCCACTGCCTGTGTGCCATGGTCCCGACCAATGTTCCCTCTAAGCTGAGTCTTGTGAGCAAAAATTCTACTTTGTGAGCTACTGGCATTAAAGTTGTGGGCGAGCGATTTGGCTACTGCACAAATTAGTCTGCTCTGGAGCCCTCCTTCCTGAGCTAAGACAAAAATGAGTGAGCTGGAGGCTAAAAAACTGTGAGCTAGCTCACACTAACTCAGCTTAGAGGGAACACTGGTCCCGACCCTTATAAGGCCATTACATATCTGGGAAGCATGGAGTTCCCAAAACGCATCTTAAAAGTCTTTATGGCCTTTATAACATGTGAATCAGCCCTTAGTTTCAATATTATTATTATTATTATTATCTGTATAGTCTGCCTTTCTCACTATACAGAGGAGGAGAACTATGAGGGTAAGCCCAGTGCCTCACAGCAAAACTTAAGCTTTGAATTGAGACTTGGAGGAAGCGCGTCATTCAGATATTTCAGGGGGGAAGTTTCAGGCAGAAAAAGAAGTAAAGGAGAATGGGTGAAGTTTCTGAAAGAAGAGGGAGATCCTCAGATCCCTGGGGCAGAGAGGGGGGGAGAACAAACGACATAGAGAGGGGGCCCAGGGATGCCAGCCTCCAGGTGAGATCTGGGGATCCCCTGATTGCATCACAGCCCCAGACAGAGGTCAGTGTCTCTGGAGAAAAGGGATGCTTTGGAGGGTGGACTCTGTGGCACTCTATCCCACTGAGGCCCCTGTCCTCACCAGGCTCCATCCCTAAATCTCCAGGAGTTTCCCAACCTGGATCTGGCAACCTTACCTGCCCTTCCCTTCTGGAGGCCAGAGAGGACCCGGCAACCCTAGGCAGGACTAAGTACTGGGAAATAAACATACAGAGATAAGGAGCAGACAAGGGCATGGTGTGCTTTGAAGGCAAGGCCAAAGAATGTGTACTCTACACTGGGCAGACTGGAAGAGAGTGCAGTGATTTAAGGATTGATGTTACATGGTCTGACCCATGTGAAAGATGGATGCTTTTGACAGCGTGGTTTTGCATAGACTGGGGAGGCTGAATGTGACAACAGAACATTAGAGAAGAAAATGTGAATTACCACAGATGGTATACATTTCGGCTCTTTAAATCCAGCCTTTTAGGGATTAAAAAAAACATTAGATTAGTATTTAACTTCTGAGAGCAGCAAGCTGTGGTTTTGAGCAAAGAAGCAATGGGGGAGAGAAGTGGAGAGGGGAACTCTTTTGCCTGCCAGATATTTCCCCCGATGAACATGTCCCTTTTTCTTTCCCTGTGGGGTTCCAGCAGCAAGATCACTGTCACAGATTTATATCTGGAACTCATAAGGGGTAGGGAAACAGCTGGAGGGAGGATAGATTGGAAGCAGAAAACCTCCTCCCCTCCCTGTCCCACATCCTCCAAGAAGCAGCTGTTGAGATTCAGTTATTGATTTGTAACAGTTAGTGAAGCCTTTCTATCTTTTTGTGCTGTAGCACTGGAATAGGTAGAGTTGGAGGGAATATTGTACACTGGGAATGTGTGAGTTTGCCATGCTTTCCCCACATATCTCATCCCCCCCCCTAAACTAAGGTGACCTCTATCAAGGAGAACACATTTCCTGTAGGCCTGAAGCTTTGGTTAAAGCCCCCCCCCCCCTGTTGTGATGACACAGTTGTGGTGTAGTGAGCTAAGTGTCAAACTACAACCAGGTTCACATTTGCACTCTGCTCTGAAGCTCCCTGGGTGATCTGGGGCCATCCATTCTCTCTCCGCCTAACCTGCCTAGTCTCAGGAACGACAGCTTGTATGAAGTAAATAAAATGTATTATGTCTTGCAGAAATATGAAACTGTGGTTGGAGAAAGAGGGGCCCAGCTAAGCGGAGGTCAAAAGCAGAGGATCGCAATTGCCCGAGCCCTTGTCCGTAATCCGAAGATCCTGTTACTGGATGAAGCAACATCCGCTTTAGATACTGAAAGCGAAGCAGTGGTTCAGTCAGCCCTGGACAAGGTCTGTCTCCTGTAAACGTGTAACTAAAAAGAACTTCATATTAGCAATAGATGTAAATGGCTTTCAAAACAAGAAACAGAACTGGATTCAAAGGTTCTGTTCCAGTAGTGGTAGAACGTTTCTCTGGTGCAAGAAGCCTTGCTGGAAAGTGCCGTCAAGTCACAGCAGACTTATGGCAAGCCCCATAGAGTTTTCAAGGCAAGGGATGAAGAGAGGTAGTTTGCCATTGCTTGCCTTTGCATAGCAACCCTGGACTTCCTTGGTGGTCTCCCATCCAAATACTAACCAGGGCCAACCCTGCTTAGCTTCCAAGAACTAGTGAGATCAGGCTAGCCTAGGCCATCCAGATCAGGGCACTAGCAGCATTACACCAGTGGAACACGCCACTTTAGCTGGATGAAGTCTCCATCATTAATGGAATGGCACCTTTGAATCCAACACCTCATAAAAAGGAGGGTTTTTATGAGGGCTCATCTCCTTCTTTTGTATTCATCTTTCAATGCGGGAAAGGCAATTAAGGCACTGCTTATTTGAAAATTAAACCAAGGGCGATTTTGCACTAGAGCTGCCTTGTGGCGCAGCCGCCGTTTGCCCCGACACAAACATGTCAATTTCACACCCGAAGCTGCGGGGCTGCATTATGACTCGCGGCTTCGCCTGATTTCCTCTGCAGTTTCGTGATCCTGGGTTTTGAGGATCACGAAACTGCGGAGGAATTCGGGCAAAGCCATGGGTCAAAATGCAGCCCCGCAGTCTCGGGTGTGAAATTGACAAATAGTGTTGGGGCAAACAGTGGCTGCACCGCGAGGCAGCTCTAGTGTGAAATCGCCCCAAGACTGCTTCTTGTATCAAAGCATACATCATGAGTATCAAAGCATATTGCATGAGTTTGAATGGCCAATAGAAACAAAGTTTGCACTTCTCTATGAATTATAAAGCAATCCTGAAGTAGTAACCTCTTAGTCCTAAAAGTCTGTATACTTAAGTCCTTTTAAGGGCTAGAGGACAGACAATCTTGTGAACATTTTTTAAAGTAAGTCTCTAGCCCTTTCCATTATGGGGATACTCCTTTTCGCTTAGATTTTAGAGAACAACAATATTTGGGGGGGGGGGTATAAGCAGTTCCTAGCAGTTCAAAAGCAAGAAATTGCAAGTAGATAAATAGGTACCACTTCGGTGGGAAGGTAACAGCGTTCCGTGTGCCTTGGTGTTTAGTCATGCCGGCCACATGACCACGGAAACGTCTTCGGACAGTGCTGGCTCTTCAGCTTTGAAACGGAGATGAGCACCGCAACCCTAGAGTCGGATTCGACTGGCTTTCGAGCAAGGGAACCTTTACCTATAAGCTTTTGATAGTCAAAGCACCTTATATCCTGGCAAACATGGTGCAAGTATTTTTAGTGAAACATCAAATAATAATACATGAAACACTGCATCTGAACATGAGCAGAAAGAGTACCCTTTCCTAGTTTACTACATTTGAAGCATTTACCAAGCAGAAAGCCTGACTGCATGAGATTCTCCTGGGCTATTTCCCCCACTTCTTTGACAAATACAACCCTGTTGTGTTAAGCAAATAGGATATTTTATAAAGTGCACTAACTTGAGCCACAAGGTTACGAAAGCATGGACATTTGCACTGAATCTGTGTGTGTGTTTTAGGCTAGGGAAGGTCGCACAACTATCGTCATTGCCCACCGGTTGTCTACAGTTCGCAATGCAGATCTCATTGCTGCTTTTGAAGATGGCATTATCACAGAACAAGGGACCCATAATGAACTAATGAAGAAGAAAGGAGTTTATTTCAAACTTGTTAACATGCAGGTATTCATCTCTTCACTTTTCTCTATCATTTCCGAAGATCAACCTCTCTTGAATTTAGACCTTTTCTTATGTCATGCAACTGTTATGCCCTTCCCAAATTTGAATACATATGTGAATTTATACATTTTGGGGTACCGCAAAAGAAAAATGTGTTGGGTCCAACTGGCTTTTTCACTGGTACAAAAAGGGAGGAGGGGGTCCCCTCTGAGCACCAAAATGAGTATTTTGGAGATCATGAGACCTGTGTGGACAAAAGCCAACTGGGACGGGGGCTGTAGTAAGCAGGGAATTTTTTATATATATACATACATACATGTATATATGTGTCTCTGTGTATGTGTATGTACCACTAGAATTTAACACTGGAAATCCAGGCTGATACACAGGAGAAGCCCACCCACTAGGTGGCCCCTGGGTGTTAGAGGGTGGGGGCACCAGTGACTGATGATACTGAATGGCTCAACAGAAGAAAGTGGGGAGGAATTGCATCTGACCCTGGAAGGAACCCCCTCCCCCAAATTTGGGGTATTTGTAGAGTAAATTTCCCACCAACGCACTTTTTCTGCCATGACAATCAGCATCAGTGCCCAAGTGAGCCCCCAAGCCACCAAGGACAGGAGGAGAGTGCAGTGGATGGGCTGGGGGGGTAGATACACAGGTTGGCTGGTCTAGGGCATGAAAACTCTATGGCCAGCCATGCTGATACACCAAGTTCAGCTATACTTGGGAAACTACAAACTCTTCTTTCCTAAGTCTTTGAATCCTTCTATTATTTGAAACAGGCCTTTGAAACAACCTCATCTGTCCTGTTATTCAGACATTTCTCACCCTTCTGGGTCTGTTGCTTCCTTTCTGGGCTAGACTGAACCCCTTGGATTTGGGGTACAGCCAGTCTTCTTGGGAATACTGTTGTTAGGTACCAAAACAAAATAAAACTGGAAGACAAGTTCAGTTATTTATCATGTTATCAGCTTTACCTGTGTAAAAGAGGCTTGATAGTGGCACCGGTGATATATGAATGTGCACTCTTAGGCCCATGCACATCTTACTGCAGATTTTCAGAGCAGTAAGCCTTTATTCTTGACTTTGAATTCTGTGCCCGCCTTATGCACCATTTTTTCTCTCCAGCGTATTTATTCTGCAGCTACAATAAAAAAAACACTTTTCTAAATCAGGATGAGACATCACTTGTGATCTGTGGGGGGTGCATCTGAAGTTTTTTTTTAATTATGCAATTGCCCTATTGCAGCTGCGCAGTAGCGTCCAGTAAGCACCTTCCATTTAAATCCTCATGGTTCAGGTTTTGCACATGCATTTTCACATTTGTTCATTGAATGAAAGGGAACAGAAAGGAAGCAAGCAAAGGGGGAAAACCCACTGGTGAAATTGACCAGACTTTTTCTGAAACTGACATGCAGCTCTGAAGCCCCAAACTGCTGTGAAAAATGGGAAGGAATCACATGATCTCATAATATGAAGGAACCTGTTGAGTGTACAGAGTGAATGGTAGAACCCAGTGACACTGGCATTGCAAGCTGTGATCGTTGGCAACGTGTGTGTGTGTGCACACATGGGGCACCTGTGCAAAGTCAGCTGCAACTCCACCATACTTTGCACAAGGCTGCAATTTGTATGGGGGAAGAGTCCTCTGGCAAAAGCTCTGGAGAACTTTTTTAGTCTTGTGCCACTGAATTGAAAAGGGGGGGGGTATTTTCGCCAATGCCCTAGCACAACTTCATAGTAATGCTAATTTCCTGCCCTTCCTTGCAGATTTGCGTGGTTTTGTGATTCTCTAATTTGATCCTGCACACTGGTTGTGATTGCAGCAGTTTTTTAAAGCCTGTCTTGTGTGGATTCCACTCTTCCTCCAAATGGATAGATCCCAATCAATTCTTGAGTTTGGTGGTTTGCAGAAGATCACTATGGTTCAGCCACCATTTTACTGTTAGGCTTCTAGACAGTGCCAAAATGGTCCCCTCCAAAAACTTTATTTACTAAAGCATTGAAGGGAAAAATGTTTTCAAAGCTTTAGGCTTCCCATCCCAGTTTCTCTCTCTCTTTATGTTGTGGGTCCGGCTGAGGCTGACTCCTCCTCAGATGAGGAGCAACTCAGCCTCCTCTAGAGACAGCCCAGAGGAAGAACCATTAGCAGTACCTGAGGAGTAAGCCAGTTTTTTAAAGCCTGTCTTGTGTGGATTCCACTCTTCCTCCAAATGGATAGATCCCAATCAATTCTTGAGTTTGGTGGTTTGCAGAAGATCCATATGGTTCAGCCACCATTTTACTGTTAGGTTTCTAGACATTGCCAAAATGGTCCCCTCCAAAAACTTTATTTACTAAAGCATTGAAGGGAAAAATGTTTTCAAAGCTTTAGGCTTCCCATCCCAGTTTCTCTCTCTCTTTATGTCGTGGGTCCGGGTCCGGCTGAGGCTGACTCCTCCTCAGATGAGGAAAAGGAAGGGAGCAACTCAGCCTCCTCTAGAGACAGACCAGAGGAAGAACCGTTAGCAGTACCTGAGGAGTAAGAGTCTTCGGCAACAGCTCTGTAAAATCAGACCTGTTTCTGAGTGTGCAGCAGTTGCTCCTTGCCTTTGGAAACTTGCATTCTTGAAAGGACTTCATGGCTATCAGACCTTTGGCTTTCTCACTGACCTTGATTCCAGCTCGTGTCTTCATCTTCTTCATCTTCTAGCTTATTGCCTTGGTGGTTACCTGCCAAGTCAGCACACTTTACATCTCATGTCAATTTCATACTGCACTGACAATCCCCCCTTTATTTTGTTAGCATGCAGCACTGAAATCCTTTTTTTTGTGTGTGTGTGCTGGGGATGTTACCATTTGCCTCCTCTCCAATCCCCCTTTCAAGTCAATACCAGCAAGGAACTAAACCTTGTGCAGCTCCTTTTAAACTTCCCCCCATCATTTCAGGTTTTTTTATTCAGCAATCTGAGAATAGCAATAGTCTCGTATTGCTAGATTCATGCTGCTTGTCAAAAATATTTTAAAATTTTAAATGAGGGGAAAATGGAGCTTGTACACCGATGAAGGGGGGGAGTATGGTGGAAGGTGCAGAGTGGGCAGAACAACCTCAATAGGAGTGGGGAGTGATCTTTGATGGGAAGAAAAAGGGCGGGGGGAAGTCGAGGGAATCTGTATGCTTTTGAATTACCTTCAGCTTGGAAGTGAAACAGGAAAAATCAGCACAAAAGCCCTCTCAAAAAAACCAGGGAAACAGCAACCAGAAAGCGAACTGAGCACTGAAGGGAGGAAAATCAATGCAGAAAGCGCACTGAAGGGAAGAAAATCAATGCAGAAAGCCAAAGGAAACTCAACAGACATGCATGGTGAAAGCGAGGGAAAACACTCGTGCGTAATAGGTCTTAGTCACATTCAAATCTAATTGTGATGCATAAAACTCCTGCTTCATGTTCTGCAAACATCTGGCATTTGCAAATATTTTGAACATGAAATCTCTTTCCAACATTCTGTGCCTTATTCAGTCAATTGAAACCGAAGTTCAATCAGAAGAGGTGGATGAAAGCGAGCTCAGTGGGATGAAGAGCACATTGGGAGAAGCATCAAAAGCTGCTCTACTGAATGGCTTGAGAAGACGTTCGACTCGCAGAAGCACCAAAAAGTCAAAAGCAGAGGATGAAGACCTTGAGGTGCAAACTGTTCAGCCTGTAAGTATTTTGGTTTTAGAAATATGTTATGTCTTGCAGTGCTGCAAATTGTATCTCATTTCTGTGATACGTGTGCTGTGACTTGTTCAGCATGCTGCACCTCTTTTCCTTTAACTGGTCTCCTTTTCTTCCTTTCCTGTTCTTGCGTTCGCTCTTCTGCTGTGGAGCTCTTTGTCTCTGGCTTCTACAGCCATGTTTTCTATCTTGCTGTCCCCAGAGCAGCCTCTTTTTGTTAGAATGGCTACAGGTACATGGATTTTATGGACTTATTTGGTTCATTTTAAACCCAAACCCATATTTATGAAAATTCTTTCCACAGTGTGTATTTAAGGATGGGCAACTGTAGCTCAATCTTTCTGAACTTGCTGTAGGAAACTGTGGTAATGGCCAGGCAGACGCTATTGCTGTGCGAAGTGTGGAGCCACTCTCCACCAAACTCTTCTTTAACTCCCTCCTTGTTGAAGGCACAGTCACTTTACAAATCCAGACTACAGTTTCCAAAGCCTGAATGAACTTTCCTGTTGTCCCTTCAGACTGCAGCTTACGGATCTCCACAAAACAGTCTGCATCAGGAAGGGGGAATCAGTAAAAACTGCAAATTTATTCTGGATCCTACCCAATGTCTTCTTAAAAATCACCTTAACTTCATCGTGCCTCAATACATTATATGATTTTTTTCAAAGTCTGCCGAAGCATAAAAATCCTGGGGGTTTTCTGGTTCTTATGTTCTTATGTAACATAATAATCATATTGAAAAATTAAACTTTGAGATATTTATGAACGGGATGCTGAAAGAGGTATTATTGACTGCATGTCTCAAAAATACTCATATTCTAGGAAGAAAACTTGCCCTCAGTTTCATTTTTGAAGATTATGAACCTGAATAAATCTGAATGGCCTTACTTTTTGGTGGGAACATTGTCTGCAATCATTAATGG
Source organism: Gekko japonicus (assembly GCF_001447785.1). Lineage (NCBI taxonomy): Eukaryota > Metazoa > Chordata > Lepidosauria > Squamata > Gekkonidae > Gekko > Gekko japonicus. Next base: position 30,934 of record NW_015163741.1, on the reverse strand, counting down.
AGCTTTGCAGCCTGCATTTTCCGTAATATTCTCTGAAATCATAGGGGTGAGTATATAGCAAGCTCTATTTTCAAAATCCAGTCCACATTTATAAAATGTGGGTTGCCAGGCTTCCTGCTATGGTGGGAGGCATCCTACCAGCCACCCTCATTACTTACCCTGCTCCAAGTGTCGGTGGGAACTTTTTTTTTTAGAAATGTTGGTGTTGTGTGAGCCATGATGTCACTTCCAGGGAAAAACTAAAGTGACATCTGGTCGCTACCACAGAGTTTCTGGGGATTCCTAGAGCTACATGGTGTCACTTCTGGGGTTTCCTGGAAGTGATGTCATGTTGCACATGATGCTATATTGCCATGACCTCCCCCTCCCCCCCCCCCCCGGCTGTGCCTGGAAACCTAAATGTAGAACATTTCAGTTGCCGCTAGTATTAGCATCTCCATGACAAAATTGTTCCTTAAGAGAAAATTTTGTATTTAAAAGCTTGAGGTCAAATTCAACATAACGTAAGAGATCTGACGACAGATGCACTTTTAAGAAAAACTCCTTTTTTTACCATAATACATAATGTCAGTAAAGGGAGCTTCAGCATACTATACAGATATGTTCATAAACAAGATCAAGAAATGATAAAAGATTACTAGTGGTTTGTTTGTCTTACTTCAGAATAGCCATGTAATGCTACTAATTTGGTTGGGGAAGTGATGGTGGAAAACAATGTTTTTGTCATCTACCTATGCCATTTCCCATGATTTAGTAGATCCCAGGTATGAAAATTATTGTAGAGAGGTAGCGTTAAACCTCGATACACAGGGCTCCCGCATTGTGGCCAATAAGAGGAAACATCTTTTTGCAAATAGTGGTAAAAGTCTCTTTCAAAATACCCTTTTTGCCCAGTAGAGGGAATTACAACATAATGTAAAGAAATGCTGATAAACTCAATCAACCCAGGATACATTATTTTAGTTAAACATAGAGTCTTGGAGCCATACTATACATTACCTCTACCATGTGATCACCAAAGGGACTTGCAGCAGTTCTGTATGGGAACTCAATTCAGAAGTGTCACAGGGCCCGAAATGTATTGAGACCATGGCATGGAGACAGTGGTTCCTGCCTCCCCACATGCTGTATCTCTGACCCAAAATGGCCCTGGAGGGGACTGCGTCTGAATGGGCCCAAAAGGCACTCCAAATTGAGTTCCCACAGGAAATTTGCAGTTGTCATAGGGTTGCTGCAAGTCCCTGTAGCAATCACATAGTAAATGTAACATGTAGATTGGACCCAGGAGTGTTAGAGATCGATAGCCTTAGAGTCCAGCCCTCTGTCACACTAGGGAAGCCAGGCTTCCTGCTATAGTGGGAGACCTCCCAGCATCCCTGCTGTTGAAGGTTGAAAATGGAGTGGGTACTGGTGTTGTACACTGCACTGATTCTACTTACGATAAAATCTGGAAGTGACATAGTAGGTACTTCAGCATTACAAAAATCCTATAGCTTTTGTAAATGTTAGATTGTCTAAAGACATCAGTGTTAAGTAATGTCAGTGTGCCAGTACAACTGCAGTGTGCCAGGACCTACCCTGGGATTTCTCCCAGGGTTTCCAGATACAGCCTGGCAGTGCTACCTCCCATCTAGGTACTGACTAGACCAATTATCTGCTTAGCTCAGCAAGGATTCCCTTGAACCATCTCTTTGCATACTTGGCTAATTAAGAACTGGAAAAAAAATGCAATTAAATTATTTAACCATCCAAAATATTTAGCATTTTGAGTGGGATTCAGCCAGGTTTTACACTTGATCTCACCCAAGTCTCTCCTTACTACAGTTTCTGTCAACACAGGTCCTATGATTTTCAACATTGCCTTTTTGGGTTGTTAAAGAGGATCCCTCCTTCCTTTTTCACAACAGGAAAAAAGTGGTGGGATCCAACCCTTTATTTAAGGGAGTGGGGTTCTCTATATCAAAACAAATGACAGTTTTAAGTACAATTTATTTCACTCAATAAAATAAAGTTCTTCTTTGTAGGTTTTTGCAAATACAGATAAAACGGTTGTCCGAGAACAGACCAATCTATACTCATTGCTGTTCTTAGCACTTGGGATCATTTCCTTTATCACCTTTTTTCTTCAGGTAGGTTTAATTGTTTTGCTCTTATGGTGCTTGGCTGGAGTCAATAGATAAAGAACTCTTATCTTGTTTTTGCTTTAGAAACAAAGGAAAAAATAACAGTTTTAATTTCAGAGTACTTTTGAAGAAGGCTTCATAGCCATTAGAAGTGTTTTTCCATGAGCATAAGTACCATTAGCCCACTCTAACAGCATCTTGGTGTCCTGCCGTGCTCGCATACCTGAATAATATTAGACACCTGGTTCTGGTTTATGGCGACATGCAGGCAGACGCATCTTCCAGACGTCCCAGGCATGCAATCTGCACACCAGCGTGTAGGAGGGGGTGCGACGGGTCGCGACCCCCCCTGGAGCCTTGGTAAAAGGCTCCTAGCCAGGGGGCTTTTGAGGGGCGACCTCTTCGCCGGCGTGATGCCGGAGAATTGAGGCGCTCCTCCACCCCGAAGGTCCTGTCACTGAGTGTCCGCATGGACGTAGCGTCGCTGATTGGGTCAAGCATTGGAGATCGGGCAAAAAACCCGATGCCGAGCGTGGCCGGCTGGCCGGCAACGAACTGTGAGTTGGGTTGAAGTGAGCATGAAGAATTAAAAAGAAAGCTGCCCCCCTAAATGAGTGACGGAAAGCAAGTGGGGGAGGGGCCCCTCCCAAATGCAGAAACACAGAAATAAAGAGGGGGGAGCAGAAGAATAAGCGGTTAAACCTGTTTTAAGAGACTTACCAGAGTGCAGACAAGCATTGGGACGAATATCAGAGACTTTAGCAACTTCCAGAAAAGTAAACAAATCCAAAAAGATGGTGGGGAAGAAACCAGATAAGGACAAACTGTTGAAAGCGAAACTAGTGAGCAGTCCTTGAACGGAAGAGACCACTGAGGTTTCCAAAATCTTGGCAGATTCCTTGTGCCCTCTGCTGGACGAGATGACTAATATCAAGCAACAACTATCAACAATTGGTCAGAGTTTGGCGTCACAGCAGCTAAAATTGACTCAATCTTTAAAAGCAATGGAGCAAATGACAGAGAAGGTGAAGGAAATGAACGCCAATACTAAAAAAGTTAAGAAAAAGGTGCAAAAGCTGGAAATGAAACAAGCTACGGAAGAGTCACAACTTCTACAGCTGCAAATGGAGAAAGCAAATTTGGTCCTACGGTTCCAAGGGGTCCCGGAAATTAAAGGTGAGAATCTGAAGCAACGGCTGAGTGAAGCAATAGCCCCAATGACAGTTTTGACAGCGGAATATCTTTACAGCAAGATGGATGTGGTCTACAGGTCCTATTCCTCATACATCAAGAAAAATAATCTGCCTGGGGAAATAGTAGTCAGATTCTCAAAGAGACATGTGAGAGACTCTATTTTGAATAGCTGGGGGAACCAGCTGAGGACAAGAAAGAAAAAGAAGAAAGCAAATCTGAGGGTGAGTTAGGCTTGGTTTCTTCTGAAGAGGACTCTCTGTCTGAAAGGGGGGCGGCTGCCCCCAAAAGTCCATACAAATTGAGGATAAGAAAAGATAAGAATAAATAATGGCTGAAGGACTCTGATTTGTGCCTGAAAATTCTGAAATTACTTTGGGATGCTCTGGGGATTTCTTTAAACAGTTAAATGGTAGCTAGCATAACCTAGCATAACTGACTATGTTCAATGTATAACTTAGCATTTTAGAATAATATTGAGATAAGCTGATGTATTGATCTCCTACTCTTGGGTTTTTAGTTATTAGTGGGTCTTTTTTCTTTCTCCTTAGATGTAGTTCCCCTCCCTATATCTTCAGTTATACTTTGTAGTTTGTGAAAAAAAACAATAAAAAACCTCCCCTTAGGGGGTTTAAAAAAATATTCGACCTTTTAAATTGGCACAGGTCAGTTAGAGACCATGGAGAATCTTGCTTTGTTGTTGAAATATATGTAGGACATATTAGGCAAAGTATAAGCATGCAGTTTTAGCTCAGGTATATTCAGCATGACAATAATTTCTTTATTTACTGCCCTTATCTATTTACTTTGCTATCATTCATTGTATGAGGACAGATGCTGAAAGCTTTGAGGCTTGAATCATTGACATTGGCAGTTTGACCATATATTGAGAACAGACAGATGAACTCTCTTTGGACCCACAGTGCAAAATATATTTCTTAGGTTTCTCATTTTCTGAACCCCAAATAACACCCATACTTTCAGTAATAGAAGCCAGCACTGATTTGAGTTTGGGATTAAATGTATAATTAGAAACATGTTCTTACACAAGATGTCAAAATAGAAAATTGGTGTGATGCTTCCAAGAAAATAGTCGTCTTATTGCTGAAAATGTTTTGCTTGGCTGGCATATTGGTACAATTTGTTATTTTGCATTATTTTGCCCTTGTGGTACAATTTTGTGATTTCCTCCTTCCATGATTAAAGAGACAATGCCCACTGACCCATACATTGCCTAGTCTTGGGTGCACCACTGATCTGGACAATTTTGTAGACTGGTAGTTCTGCCCACTTGCATCCACTTCAAGACACCAGTTCCAGATGGGTGGGGAGGGCAGCCAGAAATTGACGGGAGGACAACCAGGAGTCTTGTCTCCTGGCTCCAGCACCTTGTTCATTTTTCATAGGGGGGCACGAGAAAGTGAGGGTGATGTTCAGCCATTTTGTATTCCTCTTTGCTTCTGAACTTTCGGCAATCAGTTATGCAGAAATTTTTTCTCTTTCAGGGTTTTACATTTGGCAGAGCTGGAGAGATCCTTACAATGAAGATTCGCTACATGGGATTCAAAGCAATGCTCAGACAGGTACAAACAGGGGTCCCTCAAGGACTTGTGGGGGGCATCTCAATTTTCCCTCCCATACTATTTCCTCTTTCCCTTCCATGAAAAGCCCCCATAGCCTCTCCCCTTTTTTGCTTCTTTCTCTCCTTCCCATCCACTATCCAATCTGTTTTTATCTGCCACCTGTACCCTCTGCAGCTCTCCTTCCTTCCTTCCCCCTGGCAATATCTTCCTGGAGAAACTGTGGCTCAGTTGCACAATGCCAGCCTCTGGGCTGAGTTGCATGGTAGAGAGAGAACCCACAAGAACTTCCGGTAGCCACCTCACTTTCCCCTGCATCCACCTTTCCACACTACTTCTTTCCCTCTTCCTGGAAACCCTCATATTTTCACCTTTCCTTGCTCCCTTCTGTCCTTCCCACCATTTTCTGCCATCGTTGACAACTTTCCCTCCTCCCCTCCCCCTGGTAGCCTTTCCCTGGGAAACGTCTGGCCCAGCTGCATAGTGCCAGCTTCCAGGCTGGGCCAAATTGCATGGTTCCAGATGGGCTGGGCCCATTTAGGGTTGCCAGACCCCCAGTCCGGGCAGGGGTTCCCCTGATTTTGGGGGCTCCAATCTGCCATGGGCCAGCTGGCCAGCAGGGGAAGCCCCCACCCAAACAGCCCCATCTTGTGCAACATTTATTTATTTATTTTATTTATACCCCGCCCTCCCCGCTGGAACAGGCTCAGGGCAGCTTACATAAAATGAAGTAGCTAAAACAACAATATAAATAATAGCTTAAAAGCTTAAAAACAACAACATAAGGTGCTGGTAAACAATTGTCGGTGCGATGACATCACATGGATGTGACATCCAAATGCCAGGGTGTCACGTGGCTACACTCCAGCATTTCGCCCATAGAGCATTTCGCTCTATGGTTACCATAGAGTTTTGACCAAAATGCTAGAGCATTGCCATACGAAGTCCCCCATGTGATGACATCACTTCTGCATGATATCATTGTGTTGATGATGTCGCGCACGTCAGTGTCACCCCATCCTCAACACTCCCAGAAGGCTCGCTCCCACCCCTGCCAGCAGGGTAAGTGCACCCAGCAACCCTAGGCTCAGCTGCATGGTGGGGAACCTGCAAGGACTTGCAGGGGGAAACCTCATTTTCCCTTTATATCCTCCTCCCCACATTGTTTCCTCTTTCTCTTCTTCTGTCAGCCTCCATATCCCCAGCTTCCCCTATTTCCCTCTCTCCTTCCAAACCTACTTTTTATCTGCCTCCCATCTTACGCTATATTTATTATTTATGTACTTAATAATACCCTCCTTCCTTCCCAGTGGGGAACCAAAACATTGCTTTCCTCTCCTCCATGTTATTCTCACAACAAACCTATGGGGTAGGTTAGGCATAGACTGTGTGACTGGCCCAAAGTCACCAAGTGAGTGTCAGGGTTCGATAGTCAGATCACACCACACAGTGCTTCATAAGAAGAAATCTGTTTATTGGTAGTTCAGAACTATGACATGTGAACTTCTTTTGTCAGGAATGGCCCAAAGCAGCAGGGCACCCTGAATTATACTAGTTTCAAAACACCCCCCTCACAAGCAAAAGCCAATAAGCACTGTGCGCGCGCGCGGGGAAAAGAGAGCGGGCAAAGTAGAAGCCGTTTGTTCCCAGCAAGTCAGGAGCAGCTGGAACATCCAAAGTCAGAAAAGCAAAAGCAGATAAAACCCAGAGAGTAGACTTTGTTAGGGTACCAGGCAGAGGCGAGGAGGATTCCTCCCCCCACACACATTCCAGAGAATGGCAGTGTTAACTGACAGTGAGCCTCCACAGCAGAGTGTGGATTTGAACTCGGGTCTTCCAGATCCTACTTTTAAACTCTCACCACAACACTGCACTGGTTTTTATGGTGTAGCTGCTTAACAACAGGTAAGTCATACAAGTCACACAGTCGCAAACTGCCCAGTGGTTGCTCCCTGGCCTGGTCACAATGAGGGCTCCCTCAAATGCCAAAACAGACTTCCCACACTCTCTACCTTTTATTTTTTTTAATTTCATTTTATTTCTATCCCGCCCTCCCCGCATGCAGGCTCAGGGCGGCTTACAAGGCACCTCAGGGCTTGAACCCTGGCAATTACTGCTGTAGTGACCTAGCATTTGTTTCTTAAAACTACAGGCACAGCTTCTATTATTTGGGGAGGGGTGATAAAGAAGAGGCTTTTTTATTTGCTTTGTTTTTCAGTTTTTACCGCATCTCTTCCTCTGGCAATTGCAGTATATTTGCGATATATACCACTGTAGCTGCTCTGTCAACCATGTAATAAGCCAAATGCTACAGCCTGAAGCCATGTTACTCGTTTCTTGTATCTAGAAGAGCTTCTGTTTCTTATCTAGCATCTCCCCCCCCCCTCCCTGCATCATGCTACATGGCAAATATCTTAGGAAACTGAGGGAAATTTTAAAGGTGGGAGTCCACATAGCATGGAGATCTGTTGTTTAAAGGAAACCCATTTATGTGCCTAAACTATTATGATTCTCAGGCTACATGTTTAGAGACTTTGGGATTCAGAACTCACAAAATCACAGCAGGTCTGGTTTGCTGTCGACTTTGATGCAGATGAATTCTGTTGACTGAACTGTAACATACAGAAAAACACTTCTACGACTGCTACACAAATAAATAACATCGACGCCCCATCTTGAGGCTTTAAAACATTGGCCTGTATCCCACCATCCATGTACTTCATGCAGAAGGCGTTCCCATTTGCAGAAGGCGTTCCCATTTCCACTCCTGCTGCAGCTCCAGGGCTCCCTGAAATGTAATCTGTAGCACCCAGACACTGAGGAGCAGCATAGGGAGCTGCGTGGGGGGTCAGCAGCAACTCATGGAGAGGAACTGGCAAAATTTGTGAATTTCATGAGAATTCAGTTTCATCAGAGGAACGTCTTAGTTGGACACATTTTGTTAAAGTGTTTATTCCTTTTCTTTTACGTTTTAATTTGCCCTTTGTCTTGACTAATGTTATTTTCCATATCACAAAATGCATGTGTATTCTAGGACATCAGTTGGTTTGATGACCCTAAAAACAGCACGGGGGCATTGACAACAAGACTTGCTAATGATGCTTCCCAAGTAAAAGATGTAAGTTATGTAAATTCTCATGGACCTTTGCAATTAGAGGTATGGTGTGGATCCTCATCCAGTACAGAGGATGCAAAAACTTTGGGGTACCTTTTTTCCCAGTGGGATAAAAGCATGTCAGTGGTGGTGTTCTTCAGTGGGGAAAAGGTTAAAAGCCCTTTTCTTCCCATGCCATTCTCCTTCTTAGAGGCTGCATTTGAAAAAAGAATAAAAATCTTTTTAAAACGATGATGAATTTAAATATAATGTGTAGTTCCACCCTTGGGAATTTGACTTCTAGTTTTGTAGCATCCTTCACCATACTTCTGAAATATTAAGCATCGTCTGGACAAAACAGCTTCTAGCAAAATAATTTCTTTTCCTGCTCTAAGAACATCGCTATAGCTTGGCTTCCTTGCTTTCTCAAGTAGTGAGAAGTTTCAGGGACAACCCTTTGGGGGTTGTTTTCTTCTGGATGGGAAACTACACATTATGTCTCTGCAATATCTGTGTACCTTATTTTAAACATGGCCCCAGAATGTGGATCAAAAAATCTGCAAAAATAATCCATATATTGGGTATATGTATGGTCAGGAGTAAGGTAAAGGTAAAGGTTCCCTTGCTCGAAAGCCAGTCGAATCCGACTCTAGGGTTGCGGTGCTCATCTCCGTTTCAAAGCCGAAGAGCCAGCGCTGTCTGAAGACATTTCCGTGGTCATGTGGCCGGCATGACTAAATACCAAGGCGCACGGAACGCTGTTACCTTCCCACCGAAGTGGTCCCTATTTATCTACTTGCGATTTCTTGCTTTCGAACTGCTAGGTTGGCAGGAGCTGGAACTAGAGACAGGAGCTCACCCTGTCTTGCGGCACCCGGGTCTTGAACCGCTGAACTACTGACCTTCCACAGCCTGCAGTTCAGCGTCTTAACCACTTGAGCCACCGCAGCTCCATGGACAGGAGTAGCTTTCTACAAATCTGGGGTACCATACAGGTTTGCATAAAAATCCAAGATCTATATTTGACTATCGCGTAAATTAGTTTTTTTGAAGATTATTTCCATAACATGAGTTGTTGTAGATTTCCTGGGTTGTGTGGCTGTTGTCTTGGCATTGTAGTACCTGATGTTTCGCCAGCAGCTGTGACTGGCATCCTCAGAGGTATAACACAGAAAGGTGGAGTACTCTCTGTGTCAAGGTGAGAAGAAAAATGGTAGGCAAGTACTTTATATCTACTCAGGAAGGTGGGGTAGGGCTGAGTCATTATCTTGTAGGCGTTTCCCAGGCTGTGACATGCTAATGGGGAATTTTCCTGAGGAGGTTCTTTTGCATATGGAGAGTTTAAAAATAAATGAAGAGAGTTTAAAAATAAATAGGGCATGGTTTCCAGTCCTGAAAAACACAAAATGCTCTACATCTGACAACAGCACTACATATAAGATTAGAATTTCAATAGCCAATCCATATGCAAAAGAGAGAGGTGGCAGTAGCAGTCAGTAATAGAGGCAGCAGGGAAGGAAATATGACAGGGGGAAGAAAGAAACTCAGCAGCTGGTGGGGGCAGAAAGAAGCAGGAAGAGAAAGCAGGGACCAGCAAGGGGTGCGATTTCCCCCCCTCCTTGCAAGTTCCTTGCAGGACTCCACATGTCTGTGTGATTTACAAATATACAAACAGACCATATGGGAAGCCAAATTATACTCCCAAAGCAGGCAACAAATCCACCAGTTTTGCTTTGAACTATCCTAGGGGGAAGTGCTGCATCCTGAAAGTACATTTCTTCCCAGTCTGCTCACAGCACGTGCCTTCTGCATCTCCAGTTCAAACTTCTAATCGACTTTAAATTATCTCACTGCCCCCAATTGCAATAGGTGTTGCATTCCAAAAACTGGAGATTCCCACTGTTCAGGGATACGTCTCCCCCACCTTCTGATGCTTCATCCACTGGTCCAGTGCTTGAAGTGGGAGTGGGGAAAGGAAGTAGGACAGTTTTGTTTCAGATTAGTATGAATGTAGTGTAGCATGTGGTTCATTTACCATCTTTAGGTATGTAAGATGTGCTGTAACAATAAAATTCATTCATTGGTTCATTTACCATCTTTAGGTATGTAACTGACACATAAACTATTTGCTACCAGGCATTAGGTAGATACACTTTTACATCATTACAGTCACTTAACAGTCATAACCAAGAACACTGTTACTATTAAAGGTCAAAAACATAATGATCGTGACCTAGTATTGGGCATTCTATATCTTCGGGGGGAAAGTTTCCAGACTCTTGAAAGTGTATATCCCCAAAATCTTGTTGGTCTCTAAGGTGCTATTGAACTTTAATCTTGTGTGACTGCTTCAGGCTGAGCATGAAGTATAGGGAGCTGGTATACTGAGCCTATTTCTGTAGCCATGCCCAGGCAGGCCAGGGCTGTTTGTGGAGGTGGGAGAGGCAGGCAGGTACTGCAGAGGCAGGCAGTTAGGAAGGCAAGTTTGGGGGGTTCAGTTATTGAAAGAAAAGCCGACTGTCTTGCCAGGTGCCTGCCCCTGTGATGTATTTCCAGCCACATCTCCATAAAGAGCTCCATAAATGGAATGGGATGCAGGTTATTTCCATCTAGCCTTGGCCAGAGACAGTGTCATTTTCCTCCAAGAGCTCAACTTCCAAGCTCTGCAGAACCTGTTCACAGCTAGTCTTGTTGAGACATGAGACACCACATAAACACGATGCCACAGATAGCTGGCATTCTATTTCATCCCACTGTACTACAAGTACTGTCCTGGACTGTTAACAAACCACTCACAAAGCATTTGCAGTAACAGTAACATCTTTAATTTGTTTCCCCCTTCCTCAGGCTACAGGGGCCAGGCTGGGTTTGATTGCCCAAAACATTGCCAATCTTGGAACAGGGATCATTATCTCACTGGTAAATGGCTGGCAGCTGACACTTCTGATCTTGGCTATTGTGCCAATCATTGCTATATCAGGGCTTATTGAAATGAGAACGTTGTCTGGTCATGCCAAGAAAGATAAGAAGGAACTTGAAGGTGCAGGAAAGGTAAGTATCTGGTACACTGAAGATATGCTGTCCTGTTCCCCCAATCATTCTTGTTTGTGACTGTGACCCAGATCACCTCCCACGTAAACCCTTTCAAATGCTTCCCCATAATTTATTCTTCCAACACAAATCTACATTTGAGCTTTTCCCTTGATAACTATATGCAGGGCTATTTTTGGGCAGGAACGCACAGGAACGCACAGGAACGGTGTTCCGGCTGGCTCCCAAGTTGGCCACGCCCAGCAGGAACTCATTAGCATAATAGACCACACCCAACAACAGAAACTCATTAGGATTGGCTACATTAGGGGTGTGTGGCCTAACATGCAAAGGAATTCCTGCTACAAAAAAAGGCCCAGGGTTTTGACAACAAACAAGGTAAACAGAGTAACAAGCAAAAGGTGGGTGTGGCTGGATAACCACACTTCTGGTAACATGGGGGTGCGGCCCAATGTGCTAATGAGCTGTGCTGTCAGGGGTGTGGCCCAATATGCTAATGAGTTCCTGCTGTTTTAACAAGCAAAAGGTGGGTGTGGCTGGATAACCACACTTCTGGTAACATGGGGGTGCGGCCCAATGTGCTAATGAGCTGTGCTGTCAGGGGTGTGGCCCAATATGCTAATGAGTTCCTGCTGTTGGGTGTGGCCTATTATGCTAATGAGTTCCTGCTGGGCTTTTTCTACAAAAAGAGCCCTGATATATGCTGCAACTCAACCACCCCCC
>NW_015163741.1:0-16963 GCF_001447785.1 Gekko japonicus | reverse complement strand
CAATGCTATGCTGGGGATTATTAGGAAGGGTATTGTAAACAGATCAGCCAATATCATAATGCCGCTATATAAATCAATGGTGCGACCTCATCTGGAATACTGTGTGCAATTCTGGTCACCACACCTTAAAAAGGATATTATAGCTTTGGAAAAAGTGCAGAAAAGAGCAACTCGAATGATAAAAGGGTTGGAACACTTTCCCTATGAGGAACGGTTAAGGCGCTTAGGGCTCTTTAGCTTGGAGAAACGACGACTGAGGGGTGACATGATTGAGGTTTATAAGATTATGCATGGGAAAGAGCAGGTAGAGAAAGAGGTACTTTTCTCCCTTTCTCACAATACAAGAACCCGTGGGCACTCCATGAAATTGCTGAGCGGTCGGGTTAGAACGGATAAAAGGAAGTACTTCTTCACCCAAAGAGTGATTAACACTTGGAATTCACTGCCACAGGAAGTGGTGGCAGCTACAAGCATGGACGGCTTCAAAAGGGAATTAGATATAGGACGTCCTTCTTCACCCAAAGAGTGATTAACACTTGGAATTCACTGCCACAGGAAGTGGTGGGTGCTACAAGCATGGACGGCTTCAAAAGGGAATTAGATAAGCATATGGAGCAGAGGTCCATCAGTGGCTATTAGCCACAAGGTATAGATAGGGACTCTGGGGCAAGTGATGCTCTGTCATCTTGGTGCTTGGGGGGGGTCAACAGTGGGAGGGCTTCTAATGTCCTGGCCCCACTGGTGGACCTCCTGATGGCACCTGGTATTTCTGGCCACTGTGGGATACAGAGTGTTGGACTGGATGGGCCTTTGGCCTGATCCAACATTGGCATCTCTTATGTTCTTATGTTCTTATGTTCTTAAGTTCTTGTTGTGCATCCCCTTTTTTTACAGATTGCAACAGAAGCAATAGCGAATATCCGAACAGTTGTTTCCCTCACTCAAGAGAGAAAATTTGAACAAATGTATAGAGAGAATTTGCTTGGGCCCTACAGGTAAGAGAGGCTGACCTGACTCAGGCCAAAACAGACTTGACGCTGGGAGTTCCAAGCGTAGGGGTCAAAGTAGTTCTTGTTCTTGCACTTTATGCCCAGAGGAACCCAATTCGGATTGCAGCAAGGAGGAATGGTATTTTTCAAGTCTGCCTTCCCTGGCTATTTTACCAAGCTGAAATGACCCCACATAGTTGGTGTCTGCCCCACTGGAGGTGTTGTATATTAAGCTCGGCCGCGTGCAAGGCCAAGCCCACATGCGGTCAGGCGAAGAACCCTAGCTTCGCTCTAAGGAACAATAGACCAAACGGATCCTAGCCCGCACCTATCAGAGGGCTAGGATCCAAGGTAGGAGCTATGGAACTCTTGGCCACTGTAAATATCCTATCACCGGTGAAGGGTGTGTGCTTGGGTGTGGTTTGACTCCTAAACATAAGCTGCCCTGCGAGCCGGCATTCTCTCTCTTGTACTACATCTCTAAATAAAGTATGAGCTGAAATTACTTCGCTATGCATCAGGCTCAGTCCTTTTCAGGAGCATGCATATGAGTCTTGCATTCGGTGCCTGTCTGTCTGGCCAGTGGCCAGCTCCATGGGCTTTTTCAGGCAAGGAAAACAATAAGAGGAGAGGAAGACTGAACTTTCTCTCCATCCTTCATACTTCGCTATGCATCAGGCTCAGTCCTTTTCAGGAGCATGCATATGAGTCTTGCATTCGGTGCCTGTCTGTCTGGCCAGTGGCCAGCTCCATGGGCTTTTTCAGGCAAGGAAAACAATAAGAGGAGAGGAAGACTGAACTTTCCCTCCATCCTTCAACATCACAGTCTTGGTCCAAATTTGGATTCCCTGTGAGTGCCACTGAAAAAGAACAATTGCCTGGGAGCACTGTCTGCAGAACTCCCAGTGACTAATCCTTTTGGGTTGTCGGTGGAAAGTTGTGACCTGACAGATTTTTATGCTCATGGCTTAACATAAGAGAACATAAGACAATATAAGGGAAGCCAATGTTGGATCAGGCCAATGGCCCATCAAGTCCAACACTCTGTTACACAGTGGCCAAAAATACCAGGTGCCATCAGGAGGTCCATCAGTGGTGTCCCCCCCCCCCAAGCACCAAGAATACAGAGCATCACTTGCCCCATACTGAGAGTTCCTTTCTATACCTTGTGGCTAATAGCCACTGATGGACCTCTGCTTACCTTGTGAAATCTAGCTGGCCATTTAGCATGAAGGTAGGACTTCAGAAATATTCTTCAGAATTTAAAAAAAACAAACAGCTTCAGTATTGGTTTTAAACCATTCTTTTTGAAGAAATAGTTAGAGTACTATATGTATCTAATTTAGTCCTAAGTCTGACCTAGCCAGCAGAGCTGGGCTGGAACTACATTGTCTTACCTTAAACTCCTGGCTGCCACCAACAAAAGGTAACCATGAGTGCAATCACACGCACAAGTAGCCGCGCCATAGGCACAAATGCCGGGCGGATTTAAAGGGCGTGATCAGACACAAACATCTGCCCAGCGTCTTGCACCCGTCGGCAACCCGTTTTGCTCCGCCGCAGAAGTGGAGTAAAAAGACACCAGGGAAAGTCCAGTAGCAAACAGGTTGCTACGGGCCACGGACGGACTTTCCCCTGTGTGATCGCTCCAGCGCACTCTCATGGCATCGGGATGGTCTGATCAGGCCATCCCGACTCCGTGCCGTTGTTTCCCCCCCCTTCTCAGTATGTGCATCATTGCATACTGCCATAGGAAGCCCTGTTTGGAGATGCGATTCATTGATCCTCCATTTAAGCAAATCTAAAACAAATGGCAAAAAAAAACCCTGCCCCACCCGCGATTGCATCTGATCATGCAGTGGCAGGCTATGCCCGCAGCTTCAAAGAACGGTGTGATCATGCAACTGCGGGTCAATTTCCTCCAGTGAATAGCCTCAGTGCAACTGCGGGTCAATTTCCTCCAGGGTGAATAGCCTCGCGCGTGTGACTGCAACCCATGTGTTTCATTTAGTGCTCCCACTCCATAATGTCTGGGACACTTTATCCATGCATTGATGTGACATGAATTTGCCTGTTGTGCTAGACAGGAGGTTGCCTGGCCCCTGAAGGGTAAAACTGCCAACCAGCTGATTCTCATCTGAGCCTGTGGGCACACAGGTCCAGAATCCAATCACCATTCAGGCTGGGGATTAAATGCTGGATGGAAGCCCAACAGCAGTCCATTTGGGTCTGCCTTAGCAAGAGAGCAGAGTTTAAAGGATAGCTTTGCCTAGTAGTGTGGCAGAGTGCTTTAAGTCTACCTCTGGGAGAGGACATAGTAGCCAGTTGTGAAGCCTGTCTCTTGTGACGAACAGACCTGGTGCCATGACCTTTGCCTTTTGGAAAAGGGCAGGCTGGTACGGATAGATTCCTCTTTGAGGGTGTATAAAAGGATCCAGCATGGTAGCTAGGCAGTGAAAGCCTGGATGTAACAGTGAACATTATAGGGAATTTAAATCACAAAGGTAAGCCATAACTAGGTTAACTTTAAGTGCCTTAGCCATGCTTCTGCTGTGACTGTCTGGAAACCTGTGCTGCTGAACTGTTCTTCAAAAATAATCTGTACGTAAATACATAATTTTTTAATGCAACTTCTGCCTCAGTGTTCTCTGCGTTCTTCTTCCTCATCACAAAACTTACCTCATGGCAGTGAACCCCAAGCCTTTATACCTGCTACTCTAGCTATACCTTTTAACTGAGAGGAACAACTATGGGGAGAGTTTTGTTTTCAAAGAGCCCAATTCCCCAAAATCTCAAGAGAGTGTGTGGGTCCCCTCAGTTGATTTATAGGAACCTACCACATCTGTCCACCTTGCCAGCAATGCCAATGATATTGTCTGTGGGGATGTAGGGTTATTGCTGGGGAACCAGAATTTTAATTAATACAATAGTTCTGTGTATATCTATGTGCAAATAAACAAAACTTGATTTTTTGTTTCAGAAATTCTCTGAAAAAAGCACATATTCATGGGCTGACATTTGCTCTTGCCCAAGCAATGATGTACTTTACCTATGCGGGGTGTTTTCGATTTGGTGCCTTCCTTGTGGGAAATAACGACATGGATTTTAAATCTGTTTTCTTGTAAGTATCTGTTGTATTTTTATTTTTTTTTAAATCCATTCAGGTCTTCTTGTGCATGTATTAAGATACAATATTCAGTAATAGTAAATGGGAGAGTCCATCCACCATTCAGAGTCACCTGACGTTGTCTTATCAGTTCAAGGAGGCAATGGTTTGGATGATTTTCTTTTGGATGGAGGTTGCCTGAGGTGTCAGGGTGAGTCCTTGTCTTCCTGTGCGAGGTGTAATTGTCACACTTCTTGGCTGGGCTGCCATCCAAATACGAAGAGAATACTTGCATAGGCCTGGCACATTTAAGCTGCAATATGTATGGGACCAAAATGCACAATCAATATCCCACATACAATCCAGAAATCAACTGCACAGGCTGGACCCACGTGCATTAGATTTTGTATGTGTAGGCCCCACACAAACATCACTGTACTGCAGGGACGTCTGCTGAGCCCAGAAGATTTTAAATCTGTTTTCTTGTAAGTATCTCTGTTGGTTTTTTTTTTTAATTCCATTCAGGTCTTCTTGTGCATGTATTTACAATATTCAGTAATAGTAAATGGGAGAGTCCATCCACCATTCAGAGTCACCTGACGTTGTCTTATCAGTTCAAGGAGGCAATGGTTTGGATGATTTTCTTTTGGATGGAGGTTGCCTGAGGTGTCAGGGTGAGTCCTTGTCTTCCTGTGCAAGGTACAATTGTCACACTTCTTGGCTGAGCTGCCATCCAAATATGAATACTTGCATAGGCCTGGCACATTTAAGCTCCAATATGTATGGGACCAAAATGCACAATCAATATCCCACATACAATCCAGGAATCAACTGCACAGCCTGGACTCACGTGCATTAGATTTTGTATGTGTAGGCCCTACACAAACATCACTGTACTCTGCTGAACTACCGATCTTCCACAGCCTGCAGTTCAGCGTCTTAACCACTTGAGCCACCGCAGCTCCATAGCCTGTGGTAGATCTTTTGAAGTGGTCCGTACTAAATTGTTATCACGATTCTGCAGCCTGTGACATGCCAGTGCAGGAACTAGCATCATGCATTAGCATTAATCATCTGTTTTTGTTGCCATTTCACAGCAAGTAATACTGAGGATTGGGGGGGGAGTTGCATGGGGCATGCAAACTCATGTGCCAAGTCAGTGACAGCAAAGCGAATCTAAATATCCTGCTTCCAGCCATCTAGATATCTCAGTCATTTTTGTTTGCATTTCCAGGGTATTCTCCTGCATTGTCTTTGGTGCCATGGCAATGGGACAGACTGCTTCATTTACACCAGATTATGCCAAAGCCAAAGTGTCAGCAGCTCACATGTTCATGTTGTTTGAAACAGTCCCTGCAATAGACAATTACAGTGAGGAAGGACTGAAGCCTGTAAGTTGATCACTGGATGTCATTTCCTAACCTATCAAAAGTTTCCAACACTTGTTGTTGTTGCTCTGAGGCCTCCTTTCCTCCAATCATCTCTGGGTAACAGACGTTGTTCTCTCCTCCTCCATTCTGCCCTTAAACAACAGCTCTGTGAGGTAGGTTAGGCTGAGCAAGAATGACAGGTCCAGCAACACCCAGGGACCTTCATTGCTGAGTGAGGACTAGTATTTCCGTTTGAGGCTTACCTGTGGTCCTGTCAAAGACCTTGTCCTTAATGGGATCGGCATTCTGTGATATGAAGGGGCTATTTTGGAGAAAGACGCAGTCTGTACAGTCTGCCTGTGCCTCCCAAATCCTAGCCTATCCAGAGCACAAGTGGTGGTGGTGCCTGCAGAGCCAGGCTGGGCTGGGCTACACAATTTGCAAACCTCTGCCTAGTTTGTTCATCGTCTCTTGCTTCTGGCTTAATGGCAAGGATATGCCATCTGGATGCAGCCCTAAGGAAAAGGGGGAAATAAGTTCAGACTAGTCTCTATAGGAGAAGATCCCACTGGGACCAGCCCTCAGTTTCCACTAGCAGATTTCTAGTTCTTACAACCTTACAAATGCAGAATTAGAACTGTAAAAGGTAAAGGCTCCCTTGCTCAAAAGCCAGTCAAATCCGACTCTAGGGTTGCGGTGCTCATCTCCGTTTCAAAGCCGAAGAGCCAGCGCTGTCCGAAGACGTTTCCGTGGTCATGTGGGCGGCATGACTAAACACCAAGGCACACGGAACGCTGTTACCTTCCCACCGAAGTGGTCCCTATTTATCTACTTGCAATTTCTTGCTTTCGAACTGCTAGGTTGGCAGGAGCTGGGAGCTCACTCCGTCATGTGGCACCCGGGGCTCGAACTGCTGAACTACCGACCTTCCACAGCCTGCAGTTCAGCGTCTTAACCACTTGAGCCACCGCAGCTCCTTACAACCTTACAAATGCAGAATTAGAACTGTACTGCCTACTTTAACCAAGGGAAGTTGCAAATTCCAAGCATATCAACATCATTCAGAGTCCACCCTATCCTGGATGTTAATGGTAAACATGCACTCCATGTTTACAATTGCTCAACCACTTTCTAAAATGCATGGCTGTTGCTTTAATTCTAGGAAAGATTTAGCAGTGATATTGCCCTTAAGGAAGTGGCCTTCAATTACCCAACCCGGCCAGATGTCTCAGTGCTCCAAGGACTGAATGTTGCAGTACAAAAGGGACGGACACTGGCTCTTGTGGGAAGCAGTGGCTGTGGGAAGAGCACCGTGGTCCAGTTGCTGGAAAGATTCTATGACCCTTTCAGTGGAGAAGTGGTATGTCTGTATTGTTTTTAATGTGAGTAATGGAGCACTGTAGATTTCTGCAGTAGTTCTCCCAGTGTAGATACTGAAGAGCAATTGTTTTTTTTAGATTTGTGATTTGGTTACAGTTAATGATTCCTAAATTGGGAACACACGTTGCTGAACTTGTAAATGCCCCCCCATTGTTCTGTGGGGACAGGAGATCCCTGGGAACAGCATGGGGAAGGTCAGAGTGCTGCAGCGAGAGGGGGGAATCGGCAAAAAATGAAGAACAGAAATCCCCCACAGGATCCAACCCTTTGTCACAGTGCTTCGAGCACCCTTGCTCTGGAGTGACTATTGACACAGAAAAGTGGGAACGACCGAACAAGATTTAGTCATAAATATTTTCTTTGTTATCTTCCAATGCCTGTTTAATTTTGGAATCGTTCAACCCAAAGCCCACGAACTTCAATAGAAGGGTGTAATGCTGCTTAGGAATGCACTGCAGGTTGCACTAGCATTTCAAGGCTCTACATAGTTCACCGTTGAATTGTGTGATAAGGAGCATTGGAAATGTCTAACAATGCATTTAAAGGACTGTACAGAACAGAAATATATTTTTGAAGTTTGCTCATGTTTTCCCACTTCAGAAATGTTAATTAGCTTTCTTCTTTATTTTAGCTGTTGGATAAGCAGAATGCAAAACAGTTAAATATTCAGTGGCTGAGATCTCAGATTGGAATAGTCTCTCAAGAACCGGTCCTTTTTGACTGCAGCATAGCTGAGAACATTGCCTATGGTGATAACAGCCGCGTGGTGTCCCATGATGAGATTGTAAATGTAGCTAAAGCAGCCAACATACATTCCTTCATTGAATCCCTACCAGATGTAAGTGGCTTCTTTGTATCTTTTTGGTTATAAATATATATATTTTTTAAAAACCCAGAATAATAGTAGAGAAAGAAAAAAGTATTATACAACATAACTATCAAGAACAATAATATTTAACAAAATGTATGAAACAGAAAACATTTCTCTCCAAAATCCCCTTCATTATAATTATCAAGGTATTATCTGTAACATACAACAGTCCTTACTTCTGTTGGGGTACATTTATATTAATCTTAAATTTCAGACTTCATAACTATGTTTTGCAACTACATCATTGATTTCTTCATCATTACAATGAACTGCATACTCGCTATTACTTTTTGCAGGTATATATCTCATAATAAGGAAATTAGGAAAAGATGCTCTCCCCAGAGTCCACTGCTTCTTTGTGTTTTCAAGCCTTTTAGGACTTTGTGTTTTATTCATTGGAAGTAAATTTAAACAAAATTGTTTAGGTGTGTGTTAAAAAGGCAGGGTATGGGTGGCATGAAAAATGAAACAAAATGTTATTCCAAAGGATTGCTAACAGAGGATCACGATAACACTGAACTATTTTTTAAAAAACCCTAGAAACTTAAATACCATGACTGCTAAAAAAAAAAAGTACTTCACAAGGTTTACTTCTCAGTAATAACAAATTAATTATTGTAACTCTGGGAATTGTTAATTGCTGTCATTATAACTCACATTTCTGCTTGGTAAGGTTAGAAGAAGCTTGTAGGGGCTGGATTGTGCTGCCAAATTCCTCCTCGTGATTGTCTTTGGGAACACAGTTGCATGAAGACAGGTTTTTCTGAACTGTACTATACATCCAAGCGCCAGTAGCTCTCTGTAATCTTTTCCTAGCAGCAACGGTGGCTAGCTCACTGTTTATGCAGACTGGCGTACTGAGTTGTGTATCTCTACTTGATTGCACAGAGGAATCTAGCAATATGAAATGCTGGAAAGTTTTAAAAAACAAGCCAACCCTAAATTAATTTGGTCTGATTTTTCCTGCCCGATTTTCATAAACCATTGGAGAAGCTTTTATCTCAGACATCTCCAGGATAGTGATGTTTACCCACTTCATTCCTTCCTTTTCCTTGGGCTAGTTTACTAAGATATGACATGGATTTCCTAAATCATTTCAAAGGATGTTGTTTTGCAGTTCTTATTCCCCACAAACCTAGACAGCCACATAGTGTTGCTCCCCATATCATGGGTTCTATTGGGCTTACCTAAACTTCAGAATACCTGAGAAAATGCTGCAATTTTATGCAGTCAGTCATCCCACAGAAAGTGCAGAGGAATCTTTCATTATGCAGGAATTGTTTTCCCTCTGGAAACTTGTTCCTTTCAGCTTCTGATCAAACTATGCTATGTAAGCTAATGTGATTTAACAGTTTCTCAGGATCATTGCTTATGTATTAGCTCCTTCCTTTGGATGCGTTCCATCAGCTAGTGACATTTTGCCTTTCTGTTATCAAGTTTTGTGTTCAGTTAATTTGCCACACTTTCTCACAAAAATATCCCTTACTTTGTGCTAGACAAGTATCTCTTTTTTGTGCGAACCACAGAGTTGTACCAACTTGGTATTTTGGAGCCAGTTCACTGGACATGGCACCTCAATACATTTTGCTATAATTGTGCCCCGTTTTGGAGAGTGGCTGTAGCAATTAAGACAGTTCACATGACACCTTTTCCTGAACAGTAATGCATCAGGAAACTACAAGGCTCACAGCTTTTTAAAAAAGATACGTATACTTAGAATTACTGATCAGACTCTTTAATATTTAATACAATCATATTAATGTCATGTGCGTCAAATATATCAAATGAGATTGTTACATATCAGGTTTGATTAAAGTAATATTTATTGCACATAGAAATATAACACTTCTGTGGGTGACAAAGGGGCTCAGCTCTCTGGGGGCCAGAAACAACGCATCGCTATTGCTCGAGCCCTAGTTCGCTATCCGAAAATTCTTCTACTAGATGAAGCAACTTCTGCACTTGATACTGAAAGTGAAAAGGTAATTCTTCGGGGTTTACATTAAGGGAGGGGAGTATCAAAAGCATAGGATGCCCATCATCGGGGTTCTTTGTGTCTGTGAAATCACTTATAGCTGTGTGGAGTTCGAGGTGTCCCTCCATAGATAAATTCCTTATGTTCCATTTTATAAATCTAGCATAATTACTTATCTTATCAATACATGTGAAAACAACTTCTAGGGAAGACTTGGTTTCATCACTTGGTTCTGAACACTTGTGCATGGGACACTTATAAGAATGAGCAGCCATAGAACGTACAGGGGTTTCAGGGGAAAAACCCCTCAGAACAACAAATAAAAAGGGTTATTTGGGACAAAGTTTTTCATTAATGCAAATTGTCTTGTTTCCAATAGGTAGTCCAAGAGGCCCTGGATAAAGCCAGACAAGGCCGTACCTGCATTATAATAGCTCATCGGTTATCTACAGTTCAGAATGCTGACAGTATAGCGGTGATCCAAAATGGGAAAGTCATAGAACAAGGAACCCATCAACAACTACTGGCTGAGAAAGGAGTCTATCACTCACTAGTCACTGTTCAAGCAGGGACAGTTAATACGTAAATTAAATGCCAAATATATATTGCTAGAAATGAATTTGTAACTGTCATCTGTAAACATAACAAGGTACTGCTTATGCCCCCCTATTAAGGACTTGCACTAATAATGGGCTAACTTCCATTAAGGATTCTCCAAGTGAAAATTATCAGTCAAATGTGATGCAAAACCATGATTTAATGGCTGATGTAATTGTATGAATACAGAATACTCTCCTAACTATGGGATATCAGACCAGGATCTGAACCCATGATTTCAAGTTAATTAACTGCAATTAACTATAATTTTATAAGCAGTAAGAATATGGACATGCTGGCTTGGCTTCCAGCAATGCTCTCAAACACTCTTTGGCTGTAGCAGTGCCCAGCCAGAGCAAAGGCAATGAAACCAGCATTTGTCAAGGCAAGTCGGAAATTTAATGATTGTCTGAGAGCCAAATTCTGGTTTCATAAACTAATCCTTAGTTAAAATAAGCAGTTGTTACGCATTATATGTGAACTGAGCCATTCTCCACAATCTTGGCTGTTCTCAACTGTCTTAAAATACACTGAAAAACAGACTGCTTTGAGACCTAGAAGCCAATGCAGATAAAGTTACCACACTTAAGAATCTGATTGGCAATATTTGAATGACTTGCACTTCTGACTACTGAATGTGACTGTATATGTATATGGGACTCAAAGACAGATATCTATATGTGACAGTATTATGGCTTCCCAGTAAAGATGCTTTTGAAAGTTTTGCTTATCAGTGTCCACCATCAAACTCCCTGAAAAGAATCTTGGAATTTAGGGAACATTTCCACTAATTTTAATTCAAAAGCAGTAACTTCCTTATATGGAAGTGTGTTTAGGATGACAGACCTAACTAGCTTTCCTTTGTTATTATGTACAAAACAAAGACATGTAAGTACTTGTAAATAAATGATTTTTATTTTTGTTTCCTAAGCCTCTTGTACAATAGCACATTCCAAATATTAAATGTTTTCTAAACAGGGACTAGCTCAATCCCCTCAGATCTCAGAAGCTAAGCAGGGTCAGCCTTTGTCAGTATTTGGACAGGAGATTATCAAGGAGTACCGGGGTTGCGATGCAGAGGTAGGCAATGAATGGCAAATCACCTCTGAATGTCTCTTGCCTTGGAAACCCCACCAGGGGGAATGCCATAAGTCAGTTGTGAAAACAGCAAAAGAAAAGATTGCCATTTCAGTGGCAAATCACCTCTGAATGTCTCTTGCCCACCAGGGGAATGCCATAAGTCAGTTGTGGCAACAGCAAAAGAAAAAACATTGCAATTTCAGTTTCCTCCCCCCCTCCCACTTATAAACAATCTAAGTAATATTCAATAGTAAGACAAGACAGATTATGGGAAAGAGAATCCATCAAGCTTGGTGCTAACAGTGTTTCTTATAGTTTATGAAACTGTACTTTGCTTACAAGATGATCTTGGTCCTCCCCAATCTGGAATCTGGCAAACTCACACATGACTCCTACACTAACCACAATTCGGTTGGAGAACATTTGGTTTAAGGATTATCACCCCCCCCCCTCCTCTTGTGATCTTCAGACTATTTATAGTGGCCCTGAGGGCCACTAGTAGATGATGGGGAAATATCCACTACTGATTAGTTGCTATTAGCTAATGAGTTCATGTATAACTTTAAAGATTAAAATGTATTTATTGCAACGTAAGCTTTCATTAGACAGAGGTTGTTTTGTCAGATGCCTGAACTCATATTTTTAATTGGCAGAAATGTATACCCAAAGGCACAGCAGCGGTGGGGGGAGAGGTTACAGAGATACCAGAAGGCCCAGTTTCCCAGGACACAGGTGTGATGTTACATTGCAGAACACACATGAAAGCAAGATCTGGTTAGAGGGTTAAATGTTTCACTTCACTGTTGAAGAAATGGCAAAGTAGGATGAATCTGTAGAGTGTACGTATGAGAAGAAAAAATTACTTTCGTACACAGCTAATGATCCCAAGCCCCTGCTAAGTCCAAGTCCAAGAGTAGCACGTCTGCATATGACTTCCACCGTCTCAGTTTTTCTGCAGAAGTACTACAATCTTTAAGTGTATTGTTAAATGACCAGGGATGCTGAAATAGCCTCTTCTGGTCTGAATGTTTCCACTTTTAACAGCACTGAATGATCTGTTTTTCTTAAAACCTCCTCCCCACCTTTCTGTTTTTAGTAACTTTAGGTCTAAATACCTCTGCCAACTGAATGCAACACTTCATATTTGTGTCAAAATAAGCACTAAGTCATAAAAACTTGTAGCAAAATATGTGTTTTAATAAACTTTAGTTGTCACAAGACCGTTCTTTTGGTTGCCGCCAACTAACATAACTGCCTCTCTGGAACTGGTAATTCTGCAAGGGATACACTATATATTGTTCAGATTAAGGAACATAAGAATATTTAGTGAAACATTACTGCAGGCAACAAAAGGCAATTCCAGAGATATTATTCTCACACAACTGTCTATGGGCAACTTAAATTAACTTTGAGCTTATTTTATTGATTTCTTTGACTTCAAATGAAATGGGTTTTTTTTGCTGGGGGTCTGTTTTGTTTCAAGCTGAGGGTGAGCTACCTCAGGCACTCTGAAAGTGTAGAAAAAGTGCTTTCTGAAAAGTACCATGGGAGGTTATTGGGGGGGGGGGAGAGATGGTGGCTTCTGGCCTAACAAAGCATGTGCCCACTTTTTCAAACATTCCAGTGAATGAAAGTACCTGTAGATTAATCAAGTCAACACTCATTGGTCTTCTGAGGTGGCTTTATTTCAAAGAGGAAATGACATAGTTGATACAACAGAATCCCACTTCCCTTTGAGATACCAAGGAAGACTTAAATCCTGAGAATCTTATCAAGCTATATAGAGAGCAGCAGTGGCATATGTAGCTCTTAATCACATTTATATTTTGTAAACTTTCAAGTATTGTTTCACTTTCTGCCATTTGTTTGGAAAAATAAAATTTAAAAGAATGTTTTTCAAGTCATGGAATTTTCTCCTTTTCTATACAAAAGCCTCGATTTGTAGAGAAGCCCTTGAAGGAAAACAATCTCACTGTGTAAAATGGAAGGTAGCAGCTACATTAAACATAAAACAAAAATACCAAGGATTTCAATATCTTTCTTGATTACTTCAGAAGCTAGAAGTTATAAAAGCCATGATCAACATACCATTTAGAAAGGCACCGCAACCCACTCTCTCTGGAATGAGTGTGTAAGGGTCCAGCGCATTCATGCACTCATATAAACTATCGTAATTTGAGCATTACCTTCTTGTAGTCCCCGTCACTAGGAAGGTTATAAAAACAAGTTAGCCTAAACCGTTTTCTAAGCGGCCACAGATTCAATCAAGTTTGCATTGCTGAGACTCAATTAATGTTGCATAGTTTCAGATGAGAAGTTTTTGCATTGTTGTTGCAAACTTATTCAAAGGAAATTGCATTGTTATTGCAGTAAATCTCATTTTAAAAAGGCTTTGCATTACTGTTGCCTACAGTCTATGCTAAACTCATTGTGCCCAATTAAAGCACTCTTCTTGGCAAGGCTTTCTGTTTGCAGGTACTTGGTATAATGCACAGTGGAATAAAGGCACATATTTCAGTATCTTCTCTACAGCTGGGCTGTCGCCGTTAACTGGATAATGTCGTGAAAAGACTGGAACAGGCTCTTACACAGTTTTTTTGCATCTGTATCCGAGCATGAAATCCAGGTACTGCAAGCCACAACAATCCTGTGAGTGCAAAGGTAGAACACAACTTTTCATATAAATGACATCAGTCAATAAGAATCATGCATGATGTTACAGAATTCCTCAGTAACTGAGTTTTAAAGGTAACCCACAAAGTGTAAAATGAAATACACTTAAATGTGCAACGAAGTTTAATTTTGCAACCTGTACACATGTGAACTGGCTGATTGTAGTTGAAAACAAGTAAATCTGTGGCAAAGCACAACTGGAGCCGAGTACTCCTAATTCAAACTCAGTGAATCACACTAATTGCTCGCACTTATTTGAAAGCCAGTTGTCAAATCACATAGTCATGTCCAGGGACACAGTGCTAAAGCCACAGTAAAAAAATCCCTTCTGGAAATACCAGGAATGGTCTAGGGCTTCAGTTGGCTTTTCATTTATACCCCACCTTTCTCCACCCAAAACGGCTTAACATCATTCTCCTCTCCTCTATTTTATCCTCACAACAACTCTGTGAGGTAGTTCGGTTGAGTGTGCATGACTGGCCCCAAGGTCACCCAGCGAGATTCCGTGGCACAAGTGGGGATTCGCACCTGGGTCTCCCAGATCCTAGTCTGCACTCTAACCATTACGCCACACTGGCTCTCAATCCACAGCATGGGAGTAATATTTTATTACAGTTTACTTGTTTGACCAGGGCAGGAACGGACACAGCTACCTCGCGCTCTGAACGAGATACTCGTTGCCCCTCTCAGATTACAAAACCATCTCAACTGCCTCCGTGCAGGCACAGTAGCATTTAATTCTTTAATTACTGTGGTCAATATCTTCAAGTATTCTTCTCTCATCCTTTTTTTTCCATTCCTCACTTGCCAGCCATATTTAGTGAAGATTTTGGCACTCCCTTCCCACCCTTAATCAAGGATGCCGATTGACAGTAGTTGGTTTTCTTTTCATTCCTCCCCCCTTTCCTGCTCCACTGTATCTTCCTAATTGATGAATGCCATTTTCCCTCCTCCCCTTCAGCACTGTTTTGTCTCTCTCAGCAGACCACCCATCCTCTGTGATCTCCAGTTTCTACACTGAAATGCAACAGGGGCTTACCTCTGCCCTATGATGCCGACACCCACAGAGGAAACTGATAACAGGTTTCAGATTTCCCGTGGAAGAATTCTGATCCTTACCTGTCATCTCTAATTCTATAGAAAAAGCCATAGCCATGGTGCACCATAGGAACCACCGCGCCTCCCATTCTTGTGTAGCCGACCAGGCTAGTGGAGAGCACAAAGTTTCCACCTCCCCCACTGCAAATGGAAACAAAAAACTCAAAACATTACTGCAAACAAACTGTTTCAGTCCTACGGCAGAACAAAGCACAAAACATGCCCCCCCAGAGATAAAATATATTTTAGCCATCAGACAAAGCACAAAACATGTTAATATTACAAAGATATATTTAATATTACAAAACTATAAATACCTTCTGCTGAAAGCAGGATCCAAGAAAATTTCTGGCACAGGAAGGCACTGATCTTTGGCCACAAGTAGGAGGCCCAAAAGATGGCGGTCAAATCCTGTCAGAGGAACAGAAATCCCCAGTGTTTTAAGGCTGCTTCACACAGTTCTTTTCCTCCTTGGCTTCCAGGTTGCAGTGCCTTTTTGTTTTGAGTTTCCACCCAATGCCATGCTGTAATAGTCCTGTTTCAGGTTTTCCCCAGTCTCAAAACATTCTTTCCCAAACCTGTTTTACTCCCATGGTTCTAGAAAAAATGCAGCCCAAGCAGATGGTGTCTGCATGGAATGGTGCTCATTTTTCTGCACTGCAAAAGTCTCACCCACAAATCTTCCCACAGTCAGCCCCTTGGGAATACCTCTTCACAGCCTTTTTTTCACCCACAACACCAGAGAGGTTTTTTTAAAAAAAACAAATTAAATGGTAATTGCTGTAGCACTATAAAGATTACTTCAAATTTTAATAAGGCTCTTATGCATCAAAGAAAAAAATTGGCCATCACAACAGCTGTGACGTCCACACCACCGAAAGCCAACCTCAAATCACTGTGGAGCACAAGTAGAAGGAAAAATCCAGAAAAGAAGAGACAGAAAGTATACAAAAGTTCTCGTGTGGCAGCTTCATCCCCAATGTGCATTTGCAGAGGCAATGAAAGCAACCCAGAGAGTTCTTGACACAGTAAAGCAGCCTAAAAGTGGCATCCAGTTCTCTTCCTTGTGGTTAGTCTCAATGGCCAGCTCCAGACTGTCAGAAGCCTGGAAGAGAAGTGACAGGAGGAGTGTGGTGGGGCCTGCCGCCTCCCTGGCATGGAAGGGTGCATTGGGTTCACCTGCAAACAGCAGTGGCAGAGGTTTGGCTGCTGCAGGCAGAGTTCAGGTTCCCCCCACCTTCACTCCTCAAAGTGACATGCATGCAGCACTGGGACCGATAGCTGTTCTTCACCCTTCCCTCCATGCTTGAGGAAAGCTCTCCTCTTTCCCCCCCTCAAGTGCCTTCAATATTTATCTGAACCAATGTTTGATGCTTTGTCTTTTTAAAACTCTTTTCACAAGGCAATTTTTACTCTTGAAAAAACTTCTCAGAGAATGAGGAGGGATGTCCTGGTGACTGACAGAAGAGCCAGCCTATCAGCACTGGAAAATTTGACTTTTGCTTCAAACAGAACAAACAGGTTTCCCCTGATCTTGACCTGGTAACGAATACTGTGTGACTGCACTAGCAGAGCAGGCCCGCCATTAGTGGTCACACTAGCTCTGCAGCTCAGCTTATTTATTTATTTATTTATATTCCAATTTATATCCCGCCCTACCCCGCCAAAGCAGGCTCAGGGCGGCTCACATAGATAAAACACAAATTAGCAGTGTGTCCTAGTAAGAGGGCAGTGGGGAAAAAAAACCCAGACTTGACACAAAGCAGATATCCTTTGGCAGGCAACAAAAAGAACGTACCTTTTCCATTCTCGCACTCTTTCATC
>NW_015163740.1:77975-91903 GCF_001447785.1 Gekko japonicus | reverse complement strand
ATAGGGATGCCAGCTGTCCAGTGGGGGGGGTATACCACCCCCAAACATGATATAATGTTGTCACGTGGAAGTGACTCTGGTATTTTGGTCAAAACTCTATGGTAAACAGTGTTTCACTGTCCGACGTTGGCCAATGTGATGACGTCACTTCCGTGTGATGTCATTACATCACACATTCTCCCCACTCCCAGTAAATCCCTCCCTGTTCCCTCCAGGGGAACTAATCTCTCTACTCTGAAGATCAACTGTACTTTTGGTAGGCCTCCAGACATCACCTGGAGGCTGACCATATTTGAAGCTCTGGGGTGAATTTGGATCGAAGAGGCCACTGGAACAAAACAAAACCAACAGAGGTGACCTGTCTTAGTTCTGTAGATGCTTTTTCTACCTTCCCAGCTATGCAGGATCTGAAAAATGTTCAGCAAATCCTTCGCCTGATGGTTTTATGGAGGGAACACAACTTTTAAGCATTTTAGTAATTCTTAATTATTTAAATCATTTATACGCTGCCTTGTAACATAAGGTTCTGGGGTTTTTTTATTCCATCCTGTCCAATTTTCTGTGGCATACAGTTGGCCAATGAATGAAATTAGTATAACTTTTCTTCCTTCTCTCTCTCTCTCCAGACTATGGAAAATCCAAAATATGAGCTCATTATAGAAGCCAAAGACCTGGGAGGCATGGATGTGGGATTAACTGGCACCGCCACGGCAACCATCGTCGTTGACGACAAAAACGACCATCCGCCAGAGTTCACCAAGAAAGAGGTAAGCATTTATTTTGCATGGCAAAGCTACTGATCAACAGTAGAAAAGAGCAAGAGTCCAGTAGAGCCAGTTTGGTGTAGTGGTTAAGTGCTCAAACTCTAATCTGGGAGAACCAGGTTTGATTCCCCACACCTCGACTTGCACCTGCTGGATGACCTTGGGCAAGCCACAGTTCTGATAAGAGCTGTCCTTGAAAAAGAGCAGTTTCTGTCAAGAGCTCTCTCAGCCCCACCTACCTTACAGGGTGTCTGTTGTGGGGAGGGGAAGGGAAAGGAGTTTGTAAGCTGCTCTGAGACTCCTTTTGGTAATGAACGGCGGGGTATAAATTCAATCTCTTCTTCTTCGTCTTCTTCTTCTTCTCCTTCTCCTTCTCCTTCTCCTTCTTCTTCTAGAACCTGAAAGATTAACAAAAATTTTGGTAGGATATAAGCTTTTGTGAGCCACTGCTCACTTCTTCATATACTTTTTTCAGGTAGTGAGCAGGGACTCACAAAAGCTTCTCCCCTGCCACAAGGTTTGTTAGTCTTTCAGGTGCGCAGGGCCTCACAAAAGCTTCTCCCCTGCCACAAGGTTTGTTAGTCTTTCAGGTGCTCCTGAACTCTTGCTTATTTCTGCTGCTGCAGACAAACACCGCTACCCATCTGGACCTAATAATTAACAGTTGTTCTGGAGCACCATTTTGGGAGGCTCGAGGGAGGTTTTCTCCGTAGATAAATATTTTTAGACTACATGCAATGATGCCTGTGGGAGCAGTGACGTTTCTGGCTAAGTCATGGTTTCTGCACACCAAGTAACTGGTTGGAATCCACACCTATGGCTCTAGACATGCATGCTAAAAGCAAAAATGAATGAATGAATGAATGTCCAAGGTTGCAGTGGAATGAATGAATGTCCAAGGTTGCAGTGGGTTGACTGAAATGGATAAGTTGACAAACAGGGCTATTTTTGGGCAGGAACGCACAGGAACGGAGTTCCGGCTGACTCCCGAGTTGGCCACGCCCAGCAGGAACTTATTCGCATAACAGGCCACACCCAACAGCAGAAACTCATTAGGATTGGCTACATTAGGGGTGTGTGGCCTAACATGTAAAGGAGTCCCTGCTACAAAAAAAAGGCCCTGGGTTTTGACAACAAACAAGGTAAACAGAATAAGAAGCAAAAGGAGGGTGTGGCTGGATGACCACACTTCTGGTAACATGGGGGTGCAGACTAATATGCTAGTGAGCTGTGCTGTCAGGGGTGTGGCCTAATATGCTAATGAGTTCCTGCTTTTGGGTGTGGCCTACTATGCTAATGAGTTCCTGCTGGGCTTTTTCTACAAAAAGAGCTCTGACTGTTGTTGATGTGCAGTATGAAAAAGTGACCGTGGTGCAAAAGGGTGAGACACACCCAGCCCATGAGTGGGGACGAAGAGGACACTGTCACTAGAATAGTGGCCACCAGGGGCAGGAAGGAAGAGCTGCCTCCAAGCAGGTTCCTGCCCAAGGAGATGTTTCATTCATGTCTCCTGGCAGGCTGAGAGAGAGAGAGAGTGGCCAACCAGCTGTGCCCCTGGCCCCGCTCTCTCTGCTATATTAATCAGATCGGGCAACACTGTCCCATTTGCTAAGGGAACCTAGACATGCTCCCTTCTTGGTGATTATCTCTGCAGGTTGGAAAGTGTTGACCTGGTGGTCAAGGGGACCAAGGTGTACTCTTGGACTTCTGTGACCTTCAGGGGGCTCCTGGAAAGGAACATGGCCAGCAGTGTGTGGGCTCTGCTGAAAAGAGAAAGGAGGTGACAAACTAGGGAAGGAGTAGTCTTGAAGGAAGCAAATGTCCTGGGAGCTGGAGAAGGCTCGGGCTGGCCAGGACTCCCTTTTCTCCTTCTGAGGCAACTGTAAGTTCAGGGGCAAGGGTTCGGTTCCCAACATTGTCTTGGCAAATGCCGGGAGATTGGGGGTGGTGCCTGAAGGGCAGAGGTTGGAGAGGATGTGATGTGATCATCTCCAGATGATAGTCTAGACCAGACGTCCCCAACATGGTGCCTGCCAACCCCATCCCTCGTGCCCAGCAAGTGTTTTGAGAAAGTCAGTGGGTCCAGGTGGGGCTTTTGCCCAGCAAAGATTGCCCAGGGATTGAATCGGCCTTGCGGGTTTTTGAAAACATTGCTTTGGCAGCAGCTGCCACCACGGCACAAGAAGGTTCACTGTGTGACTGAAAGTATGCTGCAGTAGCCATTTTGTGGCTGGATCCACTTCCGGCAGGAGCCCTTTTGTGACTGTGACCACCACGCTGTGTCAGAATTCCAAAGGTACCCACAGGCTCAAGAAGGTTGAGGATCCCTGCCCCAGGCTGTTCTAGGATGTCCCCCGGAAGTGACGTCATTGTTGTTATCCATTCAGTCGTGTCTGACTCCTGGTGATTTTATGGGCCAGCTCTCTCCACATTTTCCAATCTTGTCCTGTTTCTTTGAGTCGTTCCATGCTCATGCTTGGTGTCGACTTTTATGGTGTCTAGCCACTGTGTTCTTTGGTGGCCCGGTTTCCTTTTGCCGCTAACCAATCCAAGCATAATCGCTTTTTCTAGTGAGTTCTTCCACACGACACGGCCGAAATAAGTCAGTCACAGGTTTATTATTTTTCCTTCCAGTAACATGTCTGGTTTTATGCACTCCAATACTTGCTTGCTTGTCCAATACTTGCTTGTTCAAAAGGGAATTAGATAAGCATATGGAGCAGAGGTCCATCAGTGGCTATTAGCCACAAGGTATAGATAGGGGCTCTGGGGCAAGTGATGCTCTGTTGGTGCTTGGGGGGGGTCAACAGTGGGAGGGCTTCTAATGTCCTGGCCCCACTGGTGGACCTCCTGATGGCACTGGTATTTCTGGCCACTGTGTGATACAGAGTGTTGGACTGGATGGGCCTTTGGCCTGATCCAACATTGGCGTCTCTTATGTTCTTATGTCACCATTGCTGTCCAAGGAATGCACAGGAGCCTTCTCCAGCACCACAGCTCAAATGACATCACATCCTCTCCAAACTCTGCCCTCCCCAGGTACTTCCTTCCAAACCTACAGACATTTACCATAGAGACTCGAGGAAATCCCTTGAGTGTCACTATGTGGAGGCCATTTTGTTGTCCTCACTTCCTCAGGGAGAGGTAATTCCCCAACCCAGGTCAGTCAATGGGAGCCTTATACAAGGGACCCACCCTGAGGCACGGTTTGATTTATCCCCAGTTTATTCAGATTCACAACTTTTTGTTTTGTATGCTTTGCCAAGAACTTCCCTTCCTCTCCTGAAATCTTTTTTTCCCCCCTCCTTGCCTGCTCTGCTGAAATCTGAAAGTGCTGGTCTCGATCTGAAATCATGCTAAATTGTGTGGAAAAGTGTAGGAGGGGAGTAAAAGCTAATATTGACGTGTGTCTTCACGATCAGTCAATAGAAGTGAAAAGCATCGTGTTAACTGGCAGCGAAGTGAAGGAAAGCCACCGTTGGTTGCGTCCTGCCACTGCTGACTGCTGACACACATTTGCATTCACTGGCCTGTCACCTGTTTTTGCTTGTAATTTAGCTTCATTTCATTCAAGACCTGCCATAGGAAACTCAATGGAAATCATTATTTATTGTGAAGGTGCTAGAGAGCATATTGCCTTTGAGGGGAGCTCATTTTGACACTGCTACAATAACTTCTCCAATATCATAGCCAATGCTCCCTCTAAGCTGTGGAGTCCTGTGAGCAAGAATTCTACTTTGTGAGCTACTGGCATTAAAGTTGTGAGCGGGCAATTGGGCTGCTGCATAAATTAGTCTGATCTGGAGCCCTCCTTCCTGAGCTAAGACAAAAATGTATGAGCCGGAGGCTAAAAAACTGTGAGCTAGCTCACACTAACTCAGCTTAGAGGGAACACTGATCGCCTCTAAATTTATTGGGTTTCACTGAAGAATGGATTCTGTTCTGAAAATACATATATACATACACATATACATAGATACACCATTTTTTCTTAATATTTAATATTTATGTTTCTTATTACCAAAATTTTGCGTGTTGTGGTTTTAATTCATTTTTTGTGTGTGTTTTAATCATATTTTGTTGTTTCAATATATATGTATATTCTGTAAGCCGCCCCGAGCCCACCACGGCAGGAAGGGCGGGATACAAACTAGTTAAACAGAGTTTAATTCTTGGTATAAGCTTTCACGTGCATGCACACTTCTCTACCTATATGTAAGGATTGAGGAAGTCTGTTTCAATGTATCTGAAGACGTGTGGATGCACACAAAAGCTTTCACCCAGAATTTAACTTGGCTGGTCTTCAAGGTGCCACTGGACTCAAAGTGTGTTCTATATTAAGAATTGTATACCTCCGGCTTCTCGGAGATACTGCTCATTAGGGATGCATCAATATGCTCGTTTTCTTTCTGTTTCCGAATGTTGTTGTTGTTTGTAAAGGGCCATGGAGTCACAGTTGCCTTCTGGCCACCCCATAGGGGTCTTCAAGGCAAGTGAGAAGCAGAGGCAGCTTGCCATTGTCTGCCTCTTGTGGTCGCGACCAGGGCTATTTTGGGGCAGGAACGCACAGGAACGGAGTTCCGGCTGGCTCCCAAGTTGGCCACGCCCAGCAGGAACTCATTAGCATAATAGGCCACACCCAACAGCAGGAACTCATTAGGACTGGCTACATTAGGGGTGTGTGGCCTAACATGCAAAGGAGTTCCTGCTACAAAAAAAGGCCCTGGGTTTCAACAACAAACAAGGTAAACAGAATAACAAGCAAAAGGTGGGTGTGGCTGGATAACCACACTTCTGGTAACGTGGGGGTGCATCCTAATGTGCTAATGAGCTGTGCTTTCAGGGGTGTGGCCTAATATGCTAATGAGTTTCTGCTGTTGGGTGTGTCCTATTATGCTAATGAGTTACTGCTGGGCTTTTTCTACGAAAAGAGCCCTGGACTCGCGACCCTTTTCCTTTTGCCCTTTTTCATTGCCGACACTCCTGATTTGTTTGTTTCTTTCACACCAGTTTTATGATATGTGTGTAAAATGTGTCATTTGTGTTTGACACGAGAATAATGTTACAGCAGAGTAAATCTCATGGGGAGAGAAATAGGCATGAGGAAACAAAGTGACATGGAAACGAACGCCCACGGGTTCTATTTGCACAAGGCAGAAGCCAAGGTGTAACGGGGGTTTTCGAGCGAAACTGGCGGGAGTGGAATGTGCCGACAAGACGCAGACAACGTCTGGCGACCTCGTACGGTTTTCAAGGCAAGAGACTAACAGTCGTGGTTTGCCATTGCCGGCTTCTGCGTAGTGACCCGGGACTTGCTTGGTGGTCTCCCACCCAAGTACTAACCAGGACTGACCCTGCTTAGCTTCTGGGATCTGAAGAGATAAGGCTAGCCTGGGCCGTCCAGGCCAGAACTACCAAGATCAGTTCCTCTGGAGAAAATGGCCGCTTTGTAGGGTGGACTCAATGGCATTGTACCCTGCTGAGTCCCTTCCCTCTACAAATCCTGCTCTCCCCAACCTCCACCCCCAAATCTCCCAAAATTTCACAGTCCATACTTGCCAACCCAGAGGATACAACTAGTCAAGATTTTGACATATCTGTGACTGGATCTCTATCTGAACGTTTTAAAAAAAATAAATAGTAGCTAGGAAGGTAATTTGGATTGGAACCATGCTGTGCAGATGTATACCTCCGCTGTGCACTAGTATCCAGAAAACACGCGGCACAGGAGGGCGTCTGATCATGGGAGCGCTAGTATCCCATGGCATCCGGCGCCCGTCCACGTCCCGTCACAAACTGGATGTTTTTCGTAAGCGCATGCGCACAAACAGGAAACTGAAAGCAGTGCTGCTCTGTGGAACTGCGCGTGCGAGGGCCTCAGCAAGTCTAAATCTGGCCCTGCCTACAGGGCTGTTGTACGGAGCTCGGCTGCATGCAGCCATTCGACAGCACTGCACAAGCAGTGCGACCCGAAACATTAGAAGGGTGTCACTCCGCTTAGGGCTACATGGCCAACCACCCCCCCCCCCCCCCCCCCGTGTTATCTGGCCCATGTGACCGGAGCCAGAGTTGTGCAACAGTGGACTCAGCTTCCTAAAGAGGTGGTGAGCTCCCCCTCACTGGCAATCTTGAAGCAGCATCTGGACAAAAACACTTGTCAGGGATGCTCTAGGCTGATCCTGCATTGGGCTAGATGGCCTGGATAGCCCCTTCCAACTCTGCGATTCTATGATTCTGTATAAAACAATTCCATATAAATTCAGTTAAAAACCTACAAACCAACTAAACTACATAATGGCAAGATGGTAATACCTAAACCGCGTGGATGTACTGTGTATGACTCAGGAGAGGGCCATCAAGTAATAATTGGGTCCCACCCCCAATCTGTGCTACGTTGATATAATTGACAGCCTAGGCTGGTTGAAAGCAATTGCACATTGATTATAAAGACCGACTGCCATCAGCAAATTAATTTCCCCTTTCCCCCCGGCCCAGTCTTGACTCATATCAGGTTCTCCTGTGGCTTCTGTTGATCATCACAAACACGCTGAGAGTCCATTCACCTACCTCCCAGTGCCTTGTCTAGTCTGGTCATTAGCAGCATGCCAAGGCCAGTCTGTCTGTAAGTAGGATTTGAACACAGGAGTTCAAGACTGCACCAAAAACAAAACAGAAAAAAAAGAAAGTCCATCTGTTTTCTGATTTATTAAGATTAGCGCTCACTGTGTGAGCCTGAAAGCCATTAACAAATATATAGATGTATACAAATATATAGATGTAAACAAATATATAAACAAATATATAGATTTATACATCGAGGCAAAAGAGAAATGGCCTGGAAGAAAGCAACATTTAATAAAAAACAAAGGCCCCGTTCACACGGAGCATTTGCTGCACTGAAAGCACGATTGTCCCACGGATTTTCCGGGCGCGATCACACCGGAACATCTGGGAGGCATAGTGGACCCGTGGCTAACACGTGGCTTCTCGCCAAAGATGCGGAGTAAAAAAACTACCACATATGAGGTACTCGTTTCTGGAAAACGCGGGGCTAGGGAGGGCGTCTGATCACATTTCCGCGTGAATCCCATGGCATCCGACGCCCATCCATGTCCCGTCGCAAACCGGATGTTTTTTTCAAAGTCACCACAGGATGCGCACAAATGATCATGCTTCAGCGAGGAAAAAAAATCCCGTTTGCCACGGAAGTGGTGCCTAGCGATTGCCGGTGTGATCACGCCGCACCACTTCTTTTCCGCTGGGCATGTTGTCGGTGGGATGCTCTAGCATTCGTCCTGAAAACTCTATGATATCATAGTCCTGAAAACTCTATGGTATCATGTCCAGGAAAGGTCCCGGAGCAGGAGCTCCTCCCCCCGCTAAAAGCAGGTAAGGGACCTCGTAGAGTGATGATGGGAGCCTTCTGGAACATCGTCCCTCTAGAACACCTTAAACCTCCCACTGCTTCTTTGCCCAGGCAATTACCTTCTTCGGTGGTCACCTACCGTCAGGGTCCAACCTGGCCGGAAGTCACGGGAAGTGCAATGTTGACGTCTGGTGGGACTTCTGGACATTTTTTTTTAAATGTAAATAACCAACTCATGTTCTGAAGTAGTTTTGTAGCTCATCTCCATTTTGGATGGATGGATGGATGAATGGTGATGATGATGATGATGATAAAGAAGATAGATAGGTAGGTAGGTAGGTAGGTAGGTAGATAGATAGATAGATAGATAGATAGATAGATAGATAGATAGATAGATAGATAGATAGATAGATAGATAGATAGATAGATAGATAGATAGATAGATAGATAGATAGATAGATAGATAGATAGATAGATAGATAGATAGATAGATAGATAGATAGATAGATAGATAGATAGATAGATAGATAGATAGATAGATAGATAGATAGATAGATAGATAGATAGATAGATAGATAGATAGATAGATAGATAGATAGATAGATAGATAGATAGATAGATAGATAGATAGATAGATAGATAGATAGATAGATAGATAGATAGATAGATAGATAGATAGATAGATAGATAGATAGATAGATAGAGATGATGAAGTAGGTAGATAGATAGATATATGATGGATGGATAGTGATGATTTGTCATGTGGCACGAGGGCCTGCTGATCCGACAATAGAAGTTCCAGGACCCCTTGGGGTCCACAGCACTTGTTCTGATGATCCTTGGGTGCAGGCCTGAATGCTAGGGTCGCCGGTTCTGGGTTTGGGAATACCTGGAGTTGTTTTTTTTTGGGGGGGGTAGGGTAGAGCCTGGAGAGTAGGGATGCCAGCCTCCAGGTGGGACCTGGGGACCCCCCGGAATTACAGCTCATCTCCAGACTACAGAGATCAGTTCCTCGGGGGATGGGGGGGAATGGATGCTTTGGAGGTTGAACTCTCCAGGCCCCACCCCCAAATCTCCTGGAGTTTCTCAACTTGGATCTGGCCACCCTACCCTTCCATTCCCCGCCAGTCTCCAGAGACAATATGGCACAACCCTGCTGGGAAGAGCAGGGTTTGGGCAGGGGAGGGGCCTCAGCAGGATGTGATGCCACAGTGTCCCATGAACAGATGCGATATCACAGTCTACAATATACAGAAAGAAAGCAAGCACTGTGCAAATAGCGCAGACCACAAGTGCTCAAATAGTAATGCAAAAAGAGTAAATGTATATAAGAAGAATAACAGGGGGCCACATATACCAGTAAAACCAAATCACATCATATAATGTACAGGTCCATGACTAATGCAAGTCCATAAACGCTACACAGACAAAATGCAAGTCCATAAATGGTGCACAGACAAAGACGAAGACTCCGGATTTTGATCTTCGTTTCGATAGCTCTTCTTCAAGAAGTTCACACTACTTCATGAAGTACTCATAATGTACAGAAGACTTTACAATGGTATATGTAGGAGGGAAAATCCTCAGCACAGCCCTCACAGTGTATAAAAGCCTTCAGACCAGTATTACAGGAAAGAACTCAATCCTATTATAATCATTCAAAGCCACGCACCCGATCAGTAATAGAACAAACTCTCCAATAGCCGGTAAGCCTCCTCTGTCGGCTGGACTTCAGCTGGAACAGCAGGAGATCTCCAGGTGCCACCTGGAGGTTGGGAACCCCTCTGAATGGGCTTGTGTTTTTTAAAAAATCCCCATTGGCTCTTGGAAACATTAGCTATTATAAGAACCTAGTACGTGTTAACATGCCCTGCCGATTAGCGGAGACGCAGCCAATGAATTAATTAACCCCCCAAAAAAGGAACTTAAATTATGCGGGGAAGTGTGTGTAGATTCGGCCATTAATTGAATTTGCCTCCAGGTGTGCCCCCCCTCTCTTCAGTTAGGACGAGAGGAATTAAGAAACAAACGCGAGGCTGAAAATAGCCTTTTAAAAAATTACACTCATTAACGAAAGGAACACACATGATGTAACCTTTTGGGGTGTAATTACAGTGGTGATGAAATAAGAGCCTATAATTCTACAACGGCGTCTCAGGCATCTCCTGCTGCCTTCCTTGTTCTTCCTGTTGTAGGGAAGCGGTCTGGATTCTTTATTTGGGTGCCGATTGCTAATCTCTTCCGAGGGAAGAGCACACTTGATGACCACACTTAAAATGACCTCTCCCCAGAAATAAACCAACGTAATTATCCCATGAAAATGTAACACTCATCGTTATACAGCTAAGTCTGGGTCCAGTGACACCTTAGAGACTAACGAGATTTTTGGGATATAAGCTTTCTAAGGAAGGGAGCTTTTACTCCTAAAAACTAATTAAAGGTAAAGTTTTCCCTTGCTCGA
The DNA here is from genome assembly GCF_001447785.1 of Gekko japonicus. NCBI lineage: Eukaryota > Metazoa > Chordata > Lepidosauria > Squamata > Gekkonidae > Gekko > Gekko japonicus. Next base: position 81,312 of record NW_015163740.1, on the reverse strand, counting down.
AAGCCAGTCGAATCTGACTCTAGGGTTGTGGTGCTCATCTCCGTTTCCAAGCCGAAGAGCCAGCGCTGTCCAAAGGTGTTTCCATGGTCATGTGGCCGGCATAACTAAACGCCGAAGCGCATGGAACACTGTTACCTTTCTGTGGCCGGCATAACTAAATATACTAGGTTGGCAGGAGCTGGGGCCAGAGACGGGAGCTCACTCCGTCACGCGGCACTCGGGTCTCGAACTGCCGAACTACCGACCTTCCAGTCTGCAGCTCAGCGTCTTCACCTCTGAGCCACCATGGCCTCCCCAAAAACTAATTAATGAATTAATTATCATATGGTTGTGGGTGTACTACCGTGTTTTCCCGAAAATAAGACACTGTCTTATATTTATTTTTTCTCAAGAAGACACACTAGGGCTTATACCACAAATGCATAGAAATTCCGCTAGGGCTTATTTTTTGGGTAGGTCTTATTTTCGGGGAAACAGGGTATAGCCAGGGGACCCAAAGATTGGCAACCTGAAATGCTAGCTGGTTTTTTTGGCCTGAGAGAGCTGTGTACAAAGGTGTACAAGTACAGTTGTAAGAAACAGCAGACTTTGCAGAGAGAAGGCAGAGTTAGAGAGCTCTAGTCCTGTTGAGCCGGTGATTTGATTTATGAGTGCTATCTTTGATTTGCTCTGAAATGGTCTTGCTTCTGCAATTTGTTCTTCCGCTGGCCTCCCTCGGCTTTTGCCTCTGTTTACTTCCACCTGGAGATATTTTTTTTACCAGTCCCCCCCAATGAAGAACTGACCCACATTATCAGCCGACAACATAATTTAGGCTGCAAGAACCTTTGGTGTTTATTTTTCATCTGGGGAGTGGCTTCAGTTGGCTTAACTTATCTGTGTTCCCTCAAGGGGCATTTTTCAATTCTGAATGATTGGAGGCTGCGGTCATCCTAGTGGAAGTCCATTAAGTTGCAAGAGGGACGCGGCAGGCTTCAGAAAGTCAGAACTAGCCATTACAGGGGCACTGTGCTCACCGGTAGATTTTGGATGTTTACTTCATCTTTTAAAAAAAATGAAAAAAGGTTACTGAGGGAAAAGTGGGTTTGTGATAACCCGGGCATGGGGCAATCAGTGCCATGTACTGCTGGTTACTTCTGCTAATTTGCGGAACAGTGTTTCTTTAAAACCTCCAGGCTGGATGGGAAAATGTGCATCTGAACAGGAGCTGCTTCCGTGCCAGTCTGCTGCTCCTGAAAGATGTTCACCTTAAAGATTTTCACCTTATATTTGTTTTTCATCTAATATTTATGGGCCACTTTGGTTCAAACTGCCACTTTCTCATGCTACAAACCATGCATAAAAAGACTGGTAATTAATGGGTTGCCTTGCTTCCTGAAGCCTGGGCCATTACTGCAGAAGGAGGATACATGCTTGAACCCAAATCCAGGTACCAAATGTCTGTTTAGCTTCTTACAAATGTCTATTAGTCACATTGACAGCTATTAATAAAACGCTGCCATAAGGAAGTCAGCTTCAAAACTGGGACTAATTCTCTCTCTCCACCTCTCCGCATTGCGTGTGCGTGCATTTTCATTTCTCTGGAAAGGAGGAGAGAGGAGGGGGAAAACCTTTACTAAACTTATATTATTCGAATTGAAATTAATGTTAAAGGTCTACAGTTCAAACAGTAGCATATTTTCCTTTTCCACCCGGCATAATTATAATCTGCATCTAGTTAGCTGGGAAATGAATATCTGAAGATTAAGCGGTCTTTCAAATTTGCATGATAGTTTTAATTGCAATTGAAAAGGCCGCGATCAATAGCCATCTTCTTCAGAAGATGCTGATGTAACAATAAAGCGGGATACTATGTAAAATGATATCTGAACGGAGGCGGAGGGCTTGGACCTTGGAGATGGCTTCAGCCACCGCACTCCCTCCTCCGTTTATGTGATGTTCACCTATTTGGGTTGCCAGCTTCCAGCTGGGGCCTGGAGATCTCCAGGAATCCCAACTCATCTCCAGACTACACAGATCAGGTCGCCTGGAGAAAATGGCTGCTTTGAAGGGTGGGCTCTGTGGCATTAGACCCTGCTGAGCTCGGTCCCCTCCCTAAACCCTGCCTTCTCCAGCCCCCCAAATGTCCAGGAATTTCCTAAGTCATAGTTGGCAACCCTGTCACATATGTCAAAATCTCCTCCATGATCATTCTGTGGCACATCCTGGTCTCTGGGTCATGTGGTTTGCCTGGGACCAATGAAAAGGATCTGTTTCTTGATTCATGGCCCCTGGCCCCTACACAGGGGCCACATTCAGACTGGCAGTTTGGCCCGGCAGGGAAACGTTTCAGGAGCGGATTAAAGGGGCGGGTTCACACAGGCACATGTTTCAGGCGTCCCCCAGCCGTACTCAAGCCGCCTTGTGCCGCTTCCCTCCCGGGTTTAAAAGATAGCAGGTGAAAGTGGAAGCAAACCGTGTGTAGAGCGCGTTGATTCCAGTTCCCTGAGTGTGGACGCAAGCGCTGCTAAGGCGGGAACAACCCACAGTCATTGATAATAGGCACCGGCTGTGTCTGTGGGCAGGCACTGTTGGCGCCTGCGCAATCCTGCCCTATTTGCCACTGCGCCCATGCACCCATGTTTTGAGTAATTATTTAGAAAATCTCCTCCTAGAGAGAGAGAGAAGCAAGATTGCTGGTAGTTTTCAGTGCCAAAACAGAGAGACAATACAATATCTTTATGGGGGGGGGGGAGACATTATTTGAAGAGAAGTTCTTTCTTTTCCTTTAAAAAAATACATCTCCAGATTCAAACTTTCTGCGTATTAATTTGAATTCTTTAGATATCTGTTTGACTGAGAGGAGCACCTTATTCAAGAACATTGCAAAGTGGGTGGGAGGGAAACCAGTTTACTGCAGTTTTCCTCTACCTATAACATCATTAGACTTGGACGTAGGCCATACCCGTGTTTTAACATTTCTCTTTCGAAGGGCAGCAGCAATGCTTTCATTCCTTTCTGCCAAGGTCACCAAATTTATGCAGTTGTCTTTGTAATCTCCCTTATAAATAAAAGCCGAATGGTGGTGGCACTTCTCTAGAACATTCCACACGCTCCAAAATCAGTTCGCTCTCTGATCTGTCATTCAGAGGGTCTCCCTATCCACTGGCTGCTTTGCCTGAGTCCTGCCTCCAACATTCTAAACAGTTTGCTGTTCCTCTCCTCCCCATAGCCAATCAGAACACAGAGGTTATTTACATATGCAGCCTCATTGGCCTTTGCCTCGGAACACAGAGATCGTTTGCATATGTGACTTGATTGGCTTTTGCCTCTAACATCCTAAACAGTTTGCTGTTCT
>NW_015163740.1:74572-77651 GCF_001447785.1 Gekko japonicus | reverse complement strand
GGACTCTGTCATTTTATCCTCACAACAACCCTGCGAAATAGGGTAGAGTGAGAAGGAGAAAGGAGAAAAGAGAGAGAGCTACTGGTTCTTGATCACCCAGTTATGTTCATGGCAGAATGGGGATATGAACTAGGTTTGCCAAGTCCCCCCGGGGGGCAGGTAAACCCCCGCCCCAGAGACCCATTCCCCGCCGCCGGCGAATCGGGCCCCGGGGGGAACTCCACCCCGACGTGCACGTCACCCGGAAGTGATGCGACCACGCCAGGCATGCTGGGGGCGGGGCCACGGTCATCCGAGGGAAAACTCTATGGGAGTCCCTTGCTGCAGCTCAATTCACACTTGGCAACTCTAATATGAACGTTGGTCTTCCCGATAGTAGTATTACACTCAAAACAGTACACACACTCTCTCTGTAAAAGGGGGGGCTATGAAAGTTCCCCCCCACTTTCCGATGTTCTTGGTGAGGTCGACAAGGAGGCTGGAGGGAGCAGCCAGTCACCTGGATCCAGCCCCAGTTGAGAGGGGCCGCTGGAGACAGCGCCACAGACGTTGGTGCCGCCGGAACACATCTTGGACCACATAAAACAGCAGTTGGTTATTGCCTTTGTTTGTATAGTGTATGCCATCAGCCTCATTGCCATTGTTACTAGTACTATCTAGTGGTTATGTAGTCCTAATTTATTAATGCATTTGAATGTATTTATTGTCTTAGTGTTTTAAATGTTGTTAGCCACCTTGAGCCAGTCCTGTGGCTAGGTGGGATACAAATTGAAATTATAAATAAACAAGAAGGGGGACACATGATACTTGTGGGGGGTATTCCCCGTGGCTCCCGGACCGCCAAGGCTTCTCCCCGCCGCTGCCACCACCACCCACAACTGCAACAGCGGCGAGCCCTGCGCGGCTCCGAGCCACCAGGCCCACCAGGCTTCTCCCCCCCCCCATAGCGGCAACGGCCACGGCTCCTAGCCTCTAGCCAACCAAGGCTTCTCCACCCACCACCGCCAGCACCAACTGCGGTGATCCCTGCGCGGCTCTGCCATAGATCCCAGAGAGAACGCTCTTTTACTTTTGGGGAGATTTAAGATCCCCCATATAGATTTTTAAACTTTTCAGATTTTTCTGCTCCACGTGTGCAGGAAAATCTCTCTGCCTCCCAAGTGTCCCCGGAGGGGGCAACTTGGCCATTAGATATATATATAGATAGATAAATGAATAAATAAAAGAATCCTCTCCCCGAAGGAACGTTTTATTGGAATATTGATGTCACGTATATTGGCTTCTTTTTATCATTTCTGTGATCCACTTCGGGAGGCCAGTTTCAGTGAAAGGTAAGGTTGCCATCTCCAGGCTGGGAAATACCTTGAGATTTGGGGGTTGGGGCCTGAGAAGAAGAAGAAGAGATTGGATTTATACCCTGCCCTTCACTCAGAGTCTCAGAGCAGCTTACAAACCCCCTTCCCCCTCCCCACAACAGACACCCTGTGAGGTAGGTGGGGCTGAGAGACCTCTTTCAAGAACAGCTCCTGAGAGAACAGCTCTGAGAGAACTTGTGACTGACCCAAGGCCACACCAGCAGCTGCATGTGGAGGAGTGGGGAATCAAACCCGGCTCTCCCAGACTAGAGTCTGTGCACTTAACCACTACACCAAGCTGGCTCTGAGGAGGGTGGGGTTGGGTAGTGCAGGGACTTCAATGGGGTATAATGCCGTACACCTTCCAAAGCTTCCATTTCCTCCAAGTGAGCTGAACTCTGTCACCTGGAAATCAGTCACCATCTGGAGTCTGGCAGCCCATAATGGATGCATGGACAAAGTGCAAATACATACTTGCCACCGGTGCAGGCTATATGATCCCCCAAATGGTCTCCAATCTCCCCCATTTAATCAGATGTTGCTGTTGTTCAGTCGCACAGTCGAGTCCGACTCTTCGCGACCCCATGGACCACATCACGCCAGGCCTTCCTGTCTTCCGCCGTCCTTTGAAGTTTGCTCAACTTCATGTTTGTTGCATCTATGACACTGTCCAACCATCCCATCCTTTGCCGTCCCCTTCTTCTTTGACCTTCAATCTTTCCCAGCATCAGGGTCTTCTCCAGTGAGGGCTCCCTTCTCATTTGGTGGCCAATGTATTTGAGCTTCAGTTTCATTATCTGGCCTTCCAGGGAACAGTCAGGGTTGATTTCTTTTAGGATTGACTGATTTGATCTTCTTGCACTCCAAGGGATTAATCAGATGTAGGTGCTGCAATTTCAGGGCTCTTTTTGCATTAGCAACATGCTATGTAAGGAACCTGTTTGCCAGGTGATGCTGGAGACTGCACTCATGCAAATGGGTGTAAGAAAGAAGGAGATGGATCTTATGATGCCACCACAGTGCAGCCTTACTTTTGATTTTCTCCTGTGCAATTTCTATGGGAAAGTAGGCATTTGTGTGTTGGGGGAAGGCAACAAATTTCCCGTGGGAATGTCAGACTAGTTCAGTCTCAAAAACCTTAGTGATCTAAATATTCAGTCCAAGGAGTAATAGTAATTATTTAGGAAATCTCCTCCTAGAGAGAGAGAGAGAAGCAAGATTGCTGGTAGTTTTCAGTGCAATATCTTTGTGAGGGGGGGGGGAGAGACATTATTTGAAGAGAAGTTCTTTCTTTTCCTTTAAAAAAATACATCTCCAGATTCAAACTTTCTGCGTATTAATTTGAATTCTTTAGATATCTGTTTGACTGAGAGGAGCACCTTATTCAAGAACATTGCAAAGTGGGTGGGAGGGAAACCAGTTTACTGCAGTTTTCCTCTACCTATAACATCATTAGACTTGGACGTAGGCCATACCCGTGTTTTAACATTTCTCTTTCGAAGGGCAGCAGCAATGCTTTCATTCCTTTCTGCCAAGGTCACCAAATTTATGCAGTTGTCTTTGTAATCTCCCTTATAAATAAAAGCCGAATGGTGGTGGCACTTCTCTAGAACATTCCACACGCTCCAAAATCAGTTCGCTCTCTGATCTGTCATTCAGAGGGTCTCCCTATCCACTGGCTGCTTTGCCTGAGTCCTGCCTCCAACATTCTAAACAGTTTGCTG
>NW_015163740.1:62636-71306 GCF_001447785.1 Gekko japonicus | reverse complement strand
GGGTTGTAATCAGTTTAGCTGAAAAGGGGAAAAAAGTAGGTTGAACTTTGGCCTGGGTGGGTCCAGGTTCAAATCCTCACTCATCCACAAAGTTGGCTGGGTGACCTTCAGGAAGAGTTTACGTTATGGGGATAATTTGGGATATTATACACTGTTTTGGTTTCCATATCTCAAAAAGGAGTTTCAGAGCTGGAAAAAGTACAGATGAGGACAACCAAGATGATTAGGGATCAGCTTTCCTGTAACCGGGGCTTTTCAGTTCAGGAAAAAAAAGAGGCTGAAAGGAGACGTGATAGTGTGGGTTATAAAATTATTCATGGGTGAAGAAAAGTGGATAGAAGGATCTTTTTCTCCATCTCCGATAATTCTAGTACTTTGGGGCATTCAGTGATGCACGATGTCACGGGCTAGGGGTGCCAGTCAAAGGGAGTCCAGAACAGGCCAAGGTCAGGAGTCAAGAAGACAGTGCAAAGTCCCAAAAGCCAAGCTGGGGTCAGGAGCCAGGAACACAGAGCCAAGACCAAATCACTAACCAGAAATGTAGTCCAAAGCCAAGCTGGGGTCAGGAGCCAGGAATACAGAGCCAAGTCCAAAGCCAGGGGGTCCGAAGGTCTAGGTGCAAGAGCCGAGCCAGAGTGGATGCTAGTAGCACAAAGCTGACTTGTTGCCTCCACGAAGAGGTCTGCCCATAGTGTGGAGTTAAATTAGCCAGCTGCATGATCGGCCAGGCTCCTGTTAGAACTCTGTCTAGAGACAATGGACTAGATGGATCCTAACGTGGGCCAATGAGCTTGCATGGATCCTGGAAAGTACCTATTGTAGATGTGGGGGTGAGTCAAGAGGACTTTCAGCTTACACTTCTTCCTTCTTATCTGGGCCAGGTGTGAAGACTTGCAAGCTATCCTCCTCTGCTGATTCAGAGGGGCCAGCTGTGGTTTCTGCAGGCTCTGTCAGCTCATCCTCATCCATGCCCATGACAGACAGTGCGTTCAGGATGGTCAAAAGGAAATACTTTTTTGTTCAACGAGAATTGTTGTGCCAGCCGCATTGGTTGCCAGTTGTGTACCGAATCAGATTTAAGGTTATGGTGGCCAGGGGGCAGTGGGCCCCAAAGAGCCTTGTGCTCTTCTGAGCAGCATCGTTTAGCAGTCCCTGGCCCGAAGGACGTCTGCCTTGCTTCGACCAGGGCCAGGGCTTTTTTGGTGTAATTTGGACATCTGTGCCTCAGCCAAAGGCCTGGTGGAACACGCTTCCGGTTGAGATGATAAAAATAACAATGATAAAAGGGTTGGAACACTTTCCCTATGAAGGAAGGTTAAAACACTTGGGGCTCTTTAGCTTGGAGAAGCGACAACTGAGGGGTGACATGATCAAGGTTTACAAGATTATGCATGGGATAGAGCAGGTCAAGAAAGAAGTACTTTTCTCCCTTTCTCGCAATACACAAACTCATGGGCACTCCATGAAATTGCCGAGCAGTCAGGTTAGAACAGAGAAAAGGAAGCCCTTCTTCACCCAAGGAGTGATTAACACATGGAATTCACTGCCACAGGAGGTGGTGGCGGCTACAAGCATGGACAGCTTCAAGAGGGAATTAGATAAACATATGGAGCAGAGGTCCATCAGTGGCTATTAGCCACAAGGTGTAGATAAGAACTCTCGGTCTGGGGCAAATGATGCTCTGCCTTCTTGGTGCTTGGATGGGGGGCAACAGTGGGAGGGCTTCTAGTGTCCCGGCCCCACTGGTGGACCTCCTGATGGCACCTGGTCTTTTTGGCCACTTTGTGACAGAGTGTTGTACCAGATGGGCCATTAGCCTGATCCAACTTTGGCTTCTCTTATGTTCTTATGACCCTTCTAATTTCTTTTTCATCTGTATCTTCCCATTACTTTAAGTCCACACTGGTTCTGTTGCTACCATTGGGGACGGTTTGGCTTATATTATTTATTTGCACATGCCATTTTTATACTGTTTGTGTGCATTTGATGCATAAATATCATTAAAAATGCATGTCTGTTTTAGTGGGGCAGAAGTGCCACGGGGAGACAGAAAGGAGTATGAAAAATGAAAGACTTGCAGGATTGCTTTACATGCAGGGGAAGTGAAACTGAAGTGGGGATACTGAACTGGTGTGCTTGCAAAATTCAGCCTCATCCCTTCAGGACAACTGCTTTGCATGCAGTAGGCCTCAGGTTGAATCCACAATACCTCAGGTATCTGTTGCTGGGCAACAGGATAAGGAAATTGTCTCCTGTTCATTGGGTGTCCTTAGTTTTGCTTCATCATGAGCCGTTCATGGCCACAACCTCAACAATGATCCACCATGACAGTGATCTTCATTGCTGGACCAGTGGGATCTACAGATCCATTTTGCTGTAGGGTTGCCATGGCAATCATCAGAAGATGGGGGGAGGTGAGAACTTACCAAGGGAGCACAATTGTAATTCCCACATAATGGTGCAATTTATGACTTTAACATTCATTGTTACCAATATACTGCAGTAATACTTAACACAATCATATCAATCAATCACAAATCATACCTGAGGCTTACGTTGATACAATACAATAGCCAGTTTGGTGTAAGTGCACGGACTCTAATCTGGGAGAAACGGGTTTGATTCCCCACTCCTCCACTCGCAGCTGCTGGATGACCTTGGGCAAGCCATAGTTCTGTCAGAGTTGCCCTTGAAAAAGCAGTTCTTGAAAGAGCTCTCTCAGCCCCACCTACCTCGCAGGGTGTCTGTGGTGGGGAAGGGAAGGGAAAGGAGTTTTGTAAGCCACTCTGAGACTCCCAAGTGAAGGCCGGGATATAAATCCAATCTCCTCCTTCTCCTCCAGAGGCAAGACTCTAGCACTCAGCCAAAACGATAGAATTTTTAGTTGAGTGCTACATTGGCACCCTCAGAGTAACTCCATCACTTCCAGGTTGTGTCAGAACTTGTGTCATCCGGTGGGGATGATTCTGCCCCTACACTAGGGTTGCTAATTTCCAGATGGTGGCTGGAGATCTCTGGGGTTACAGTGGATCTCCATAGGACAGAGATCGGTTCACCTGGAGAAAATGGCCACGTTGGAAGGTGGCCTCTATAGCATTATATCCCACAGAAGTCCCTCCCCTCCCCAAGCCCCGCCCTCCTCAGGTTCCGCCCCCACAATCTCTAGGTATTTCCCAGCCCAGAGCTGGCAACCTTACCCTACACCCTTTGGCCAGCCAGTTTCCTCTTACTGACCAGGTAAGCATCGGTGGGCAATGGCCACAGTTACTTGAAGTTCTCCCGCCATCAGTGGTCAAATGGGAACCCCACTTGCTGTGTCTCCAAAGCATCTCTTTCCTAAAGCAAAGAGCCTATTCTGGCCTCCTCCACCTCATTGGAGCAGGACGAGCTGCAGAAGGAGATGTTTGGGTCTGCAGGGAGCACCTATTCAAAAACGGCGGTCGCCACTGTAAGAGCCATTTTTGTGATTGGCCCTCATCTTCCATGACAGCCATTTTGCGCTGCTGCCAATTCCCTGTTCTCTAAATGCCACAGATGGCCTCAGGCTCAGCAAAACCGAGAACCCCTGCACTCTGAATTCGGAGAACATGACTCAGCTTTGGGTAGGCAATTCTTGGTTGTTTTATTGGCAAGTGTTCTGTGTCTTCCAGCCTGTACTTCCAGAGTGCTTCAATAATGATAATGCATACCCAAATGCATATATAATGAGACGCACATGGAGTAAATAGATTAAAACCATATGTTTGCAGTTCTGTTCCACAACATAAATAAGAAGAGTGTACTTGGTGCTGTCAGGGAGGAACATGTTAAGTGCGCAAACTCTAATCTGGGAGAACCGGGTTTGATTCCCCACTCCTCCACTTGCACCTGGCTGGATGGCCTTGGGCAAGCCATAGCTCTGATAAGAGCTGTCCTTGAAAAAGAGCAGTTTCTGTCAAGAGCTCTCTCAGCCCCGCCTCCCTCACAGGGTGTCTGTTGTGAGGAGGGGAAGGGAGAGGAGTTTGTCAGCCGCTCTGAGACACCTTTGGGTAGTGAAGGGCGGGGTATAAATCCAATCTCTTCTTCTTCTTCCTAGCCAGTGTAGGATCATGCCTTGAGTGGCAAACTAGAACTGGGGAGAAATGAGTTCAAATCTCTACTCTGCCATAAGGTTCAATGGGCCACTCAGACTCTCTCAGTTTAACCTACCTCTCTGGGTTGTTGTGAGGATATATTAAATGGAGGAGGAAATAAATAAATGGAGGAAGAGAAGGATAAAATCAATAGATTTATGTTAGATTCCTTTAACAGGCCTCCAGTTAGATTTGCTATTTGCCCATCCTTGATGGGTACTAAGCTTGACAGCCCCCAGGCGATCCCCCACTTTTGTGGGCTCGGGCCTGCTGCTGGGCAGCTGGCCATCGAGGGAAACCCCACCCCAAAAAGATGTCCCTCGACAACAATGACACGATGTCACCTCGGGATGTCAGGGGCGTTGTGCTACTTTTAAGGCAAAACTCTATGGTTTGGAGCCATTTTTACCATAGTTGTTGTTGTTGGTCAGTCGCACATTTAAGCCCAACTCTTCCCAATCCCATGGACCACATCACGCCAGGTCCTCCTGTCTTCCGTCGTGCTCTGGAGTTTACTTAATTTCATGTTTGTTGCATCGATATCACTGTCTAACCGTCTCATCCTTTGCCGTCCCCTTCTTCTTTGACCTTCAATCTTTCCCAGCATCGGGGTCTTCTTCTCCAGTGAGGGCTCCCTTCTCATTGGGTGGCCAAAATATTTGAGCTTCAGCTTCAGGATCTGGCCTTCCAGGGAACAGTCAGGGTTGATTTCTTTTAGGGTTGACTGATTTCATCTTCTTGCAGTCGAAGGGACTCTCAAGAGTCTTCTCCAGCACCATAATTCAAAAGAATCCATTCTTTGGTGCTCGGCCTTCCTTATAGTCCAAGTCTCACAGTCATACATTACTATTTTACCACAGAGTTTTGCCCAAAAAGTAGAGCGGTGCCCCAACATTGCCGATGCAATGACATTACTTCCAGTGAGTGATGTCATCATGTCAACGACTTCCCTGCCCACCCTCAGAATGCCTCCAAATCCCCCCACCGGCAGCAGGTAAGGACCTGGCAACCCTAATGGGTACATCCCTCCCTCAGTCTCCCACCTTTGAAAAATTAAGGAGAGGGAGGGGGGGAAAGTCCATATCTCTGTAATCTTTAGCATAGACATTAGGGGAAATTCCTAGAGTGTCACCCACAAATGACATTGCATCCTCCTGAAAACCTGCGCTTCCTAGGCACTGCCTTCAAAATCTCCCAAGACCGCGCTGGCAACCTTACCTTTCCTGGAGATCTTGGAAAGCAGCTGTTGTCAACAGAGGCAATGTTCAGCTAGCTGGTTGCCAAGGCCTAAATCAGTACACAGCAGATTCATAAATTCATATTTGTGTGCGCGCGCCTGGTTGCTTGCTTCATTGATGAATGACATCAAAGCTGATTTGTTTGCCACGAAACGGCCTCACAGTCTCTGGATACTTATGAGAGCACCACTTAACTGAAATAGCTTTCTTCTCCCTCCCCCCTTTGAGGAGCTGGGAGCAATATCTCCCAAATCCCTTTATTTATTCCAGCAAAGTTGCCAGTAAACCTGGGTGGGAGCCATGGCTGAGGGGGTGAACACCAGCTTCTCCTGCAGAAGGTCCCAGGTTCAGTCCCCAGCCTCTCGAATTAAACCATCCGAAGTATCGGTTGTTCTACCTGAACCCCCTTCGAGATCCGCTGCAAATCAGAGTCGACAGGACTCGGTTGGATGGACCAGTGGTCTGATTCGGTCTGAGGCGCCTTCATATGTTCAGCTAACTGGGAGCACAATACCAAATCCCCAAGGCCCACCTTCCCTTCAACTTTCTGAAAAGTTCTGTGGCCGACAGATGCCCGAATTTTCGTCACGCACACTTCTTGGCAATAAGGCGCTCTTGCTTGGCTTTCGCCCATGCTGTGCTTCGTTCTGCAGCCCAGATGCTTGATTGCTTAAAGGCTAGCCGGCTCTGGAGCTGACGGCCGGAGAGTCGCTTAATATTTATCTGTTGCTACACATGCTTTCTCTTTGATTCCCAGCCCATATGTCTCAGGAGGGAAAGTACAAGGCCGCCGCTGGAGCATTAAACAACATTAAACGTTAACACAAAACCACGGTTCATGACAGCCAGTGTGGTCACGGAGGGATGCCAACCTCCAGGTGGGACCTGGAGATCCCCTGGAATTACAGGTCTTCTCCAGATTGCAGAGATCAGTTCCCCCGGGGAAAAATGGATGCTTTGGAGGGTGGACCCCCTGAGTTCTCTGTCATCCCCAGGCTCCCTCCCCAAATCTCCTGGAATTTCCCAACCTGGATCTGGCAACTGTACCCCCCCATCCCCCAGTGGTGGCCAGGGAGGGGTCTGGCAACCTGTGGTGTAAGGAGTTAGAGTCTCACCCTAGAACTTGAGAGACCCAGATTTGAACCTTGTCCAAACAAGCAAGCTCTTTGGGTGACCTTGGACCAGTCTAGGGGTTCCAGTTGTGGCTTGGGAGATTCCTCGAGATTTTGTGGGTGGGGCTTGCAGAGGGGAGGCAGCTCAGCAGGCTATAAGGAAATGCAAGATGAAATGTTTTAAAACAATCCGTGGATCTGTCTGAAGTATTGATCAGTTGGATTTGTGCATAACCTCACTCCCCGATGTTGTGTGGCTTGCCCCGCCACCTGCGGCAGCCATTTTGAGGTTGCACCCACCACCCTGTGTAACAGGGTTGCCAGCCTCCAGGTGGGGCCTGGAGGTCTCCCGCTTTTACAACCGAGCTCCAGCCGATAGGGATCAGCTCCCCTGGAGAAAATGGCTGCTTGGAAGGGTGGACTCCATGGCATTGGACCATGCTGAGGCCCCTCCCCTCCCCAAACCCCGCCCTCTCCCGGCTCCACCCCCAAAGTCTCCAGGTATTTTCCAACCCAGACCTGGCAACCCTACTGTGTAAGAATTCCCAAGATGCCTGCAGGCCCAGAACAGTTGGGGACCCTTGATGTAATGTCACCTGGGAAAAGCACACCGCTCAGAGCTTTTCAAAGTTCCTCTGATTCTTTCCCAAGTTCTGTGAGGTTTTGTTTTTTTTTAACAAAAGCTCTGAGAAATGTGCAATTTAGTCCTATTACCGCGGCTGCCTGTAACTTACTTTTGAGCCCTTCTGTTCTCCCGTTCGCTCTCTCCATTAGGCGAAACGGGCCTCGCCGAAATTAAATTACGGCTTCTGCCTTGCTGGTCCGGAGATACCTTTGATCTTTCCTTCTTCTATTGATGTCCAAAGTTATCACCCTAAATTTGCTCCCAGGAACAACTTGATTGCTTTCCCTGGCTTAAATTTCCCTCCTGCGCTCTTATGTTTCACATCAATACCTGTTTGGGTTTTTTTCCCCCCCTTCCGAGTAGACCCCCAGCTCCTTTCAGCATGTCTTCGACAGAAGTAGCAGTGATTTTTGCCCATATTATAGGCACCTGTTGGATGCTCCCTATGTGAAGCTCCAGATTTGCCCCATATAAAGACTGCTTGCCACACCAGCTGGTTGTCACATTCCCCAGAGATAAGGAGGCGTGAGAAGTAAAGGAACAGGGAGGGGGGAAAGTTCAGAAGCAGAAGCTTTGCTGTGGTAGAGGTCTGGAAGCACAAAGGACCGTACCCAACTCATGAGTATGGATGTTAATGAATAGCAAAACGATGTCCGTAGTGGTTAGGACAGGTTGTTGTTCAGTCGCACAGTCGAGTCTGACTCTTTGCGACCCCATGGACCAGATCACGCCAGGCCTTCCTGTCTTCCGCCGTCCTCTGAAGTTGGCTCAATTTCATGTTCGTTGCATCGATGACACTGTCTAACCATCTCACCCTTTGCCGTCCCCGTCTTCTTTGACCTTCAATCTTTCCAGCATCAGGGTCTTCTCCAGTGAGTGCTCCCTTCTCATTGGGTGGCCAAAGTATTTGAGCTTCAGTTTCATTATCTGGCCTTCCAGGGAACAGTCAGGGTGGATTTCTTTTAGGATTGACTGATTTGATCTTCTTGCAGTCTAAGGGACTCTCAAGAGTCTTCTCCAGCACCATAGTTCGAAAGAATCTATTATTCGGCGCTCGGCCTTCCTTATAGTCCAACAGGGGTGTGCAATATAAGGCCCTGGGGGGTGGAACCGGCCCGCCCAGGGCTCTTATGTGGCCCGTGAGCAACTACTGCAAGGGAAGGAACAGGAGACTGCTCAGGGGGGATTGTGGCTTCTTCAGCATGGTGGAACAACCTTGTCTGCAGCAGTCAAGTTGGAGCGTCTTCCCAGTGCTGCGCCACTGGCTCTCTGGTCTGCCAATATAGGTTTTCTTTGCACTCCATTCCCAGGCCATGAGGCCTTGCAGTGAGGATACACCAACTCAGAGCTTACCAGCTGCTGTCCTTTATACAGTTTATATCTTCTGTACCTAGTGTTATGTTTTATGGCACACATGGCCCGGCATGGCAACATGACATTTATGTCAGATCTGGCCTTCTAAGTAGGGTTGCCAAGTCAATCTTTGCCAGGAGCGGGGGGCTCCTGGCCGGCATCTGGTGTGCGTGCGCACGAGCAAAGCGTGTGCGCACCGCACGCACGTCACCCGGAAGTGACGGGAGGAT
>NW_015163740.1:34637-62518 GCF_001447785.1 Gekko japonicus | reverse complement strand
TATCTGTCCTCGCAGAAGAGGGAGAGCTTGTACCTAAATAAAACTTGGTCTTAAAGGTGCCACTGGACTGTTTTGGACCGGGTGGCCAAGGGGGGAGGCTCTGCAACTTACCTGGCTGCTTCTTGCTCCGACTGAGGGCTGCTGGGAGCAGGGGGTGGGGCTTGTTGCATGTGCTCATCCCCTGGGCTCTTTACTGCCGGAGCTCCGCTCCTGTGCGCTCCTGCAGGAAATGACCCCTGATGAGAGGGACAACAGACCCATCATTTCAAAAGACGTGGGAAAAACTGTATGACTGGTACAATATAAATGCATAGTTTAGAGTAATGATTTTTTTTGTATTATTAATCTCTTTTAGTTAAATAGAAACTATGGTAAAAAGATAAGAGTA
The DNA here is from genome assembly GCF_001447785.1 of Gekko japonicus. Taxonomy (NCBI): domain Eukaryota; kingdom Metazoa; phylum Chordata; class Lepidosauria; order Squamata; family Gekkonidae; genus Gekko; species Gekko japonicus. The sequence goes on along the minus strand of NW_015163740.1, from coordinate 62,130 downwards.
TACAGAAACTTAAGCAAACCCATAGAAATTTTTAAATATGGTAATAGAGTTATGAGAAAATATACTGATCTCTTTGTATGTTTTATGTGTGTAAGTGGATGTTTGTTATATGTTGTATGTATGTTTGTGCATAATATGAAAAATAATAAAAGTGTACCTAATGGGTACTTAAAAAAGAAAAAAGAAATGAGTCCGACACCTCTGGGTTAGGATGTTGGACGGGGATCTAGGAGCCCTGGGTTCCAATCCCTACTCTGCCTTGTACTGTGTCCTTGAGCCAGCCGTTCCGTCTCAGCCTAGCCTACCTCGCAGGGTCGTTATGAGAATAAAATGCAGAATGGGAGAATCATGTACTTAATTCTGAGATCCTTGGGGGCGGGTGAGGTGGGGCAGACACACTAGATTGATTCTGTAACCCTGTGGCTGCCGGAGAAGAGTTTTGTGGATACCACGGACCACCAAAAAGACAAACAAATTGATTTGAGATCCCATCACGCCTGAGCTCTCCTGAGAAGCTAAAATGACTAACCCTGAGGCTTCACTCACACTCTGAGAAGTTGAAGGCAGCAGGGGAAAAAAAGGGCAAACAGGAGATTGATGGACTCAGTCAAGGAAGCCACAAAGACCCCTCTGTTGGCAGGACCTGAGCCAGGCTGTTAATTAGACAGCATTTTGGAGACCATCAATTCATTGGGTTGACATAAGTCAGAAGGGACTTGACGACACTTAGCAAACGTACAGCTTTATTTGAAACTCACCATGTGATGAAGGAAGCTTTGACTCCCAAAAGCTTACATACCCCAAATGTTGTTTGTTTCTAAGGTGCAACCAGACTTGAATGTAGCTCTTCTTCTGCAAACCAAGACGGCTGCCTCCCTGAACCTGTCACCATTCCCTTTTCATGTTTCCCCTGTGTAGATCAGATCTAAGTCTTTAATTTGACTCCATCTCTTTTTGTTCCCTCACCTGATTTTTCCATTAAAGGGTTATAGTACTTTATGTAATTCTGTATACCAGTTGTATAAAAATGACATGTAAATGGAATGTAACATAGCTAAACACCAAGGCGCACGGAACACTGTTACCTTCCCACTGAAGTGGTACCTAGTTATCTACTTGCAATTTCTTGCTTTTGAACTGCTAGGTTGGCAGGTATACAGGTATATAAGTATACAACTGTATACCAGTTGTATAAAAATGACATGTAAATTGAATGTAACATAGGCATGGTGCAAAAGTCATGTTTAAATGCCTTAAGATAAACGTTTTTAAAAAAATTGAGCAAATGTCCAGCTATCGAAATGGGTGAAATGGAAAAACTCATATGAGCAGTATACCCATCCCTCCAAAAGTCCCAAGAGGGCATGTGGATACATATTTACTTGTGACTAAAGACCTGCTTGTTAGCATGGCAAAAGGAGGAAGTGGGCATAGCTGGGAAACTACAGCTTACCAGGCAAATGAAGGGTCATTGCTCTGGCACTGACTAGGGATCAGAGGTCGATTCGGGGGGGGATCGCGGGGGATCGCAGTTCCCCCGGGTGAGGTGCGGGGCACACAACGAAGCCCCACCCCCTGCTTCCGGCCGCCCCGCTTCCAGCCCTCTCATCAGCCAGGAGGAGGCAGGAGAAGAGGGAGGGTAAGTTGCTTCCTCCCCGCCAGGTTCCAGGGAGGGCCTTGGCGGGGCTTCCTTGCACTCCCGCCGGCCTTGCAGGTCCACCACCGGGCCCCTGATGTCAGGGGGTGTGGCATATGCTAATGAGTTATGCTAATGAGTTCCCCTAGCTCTTTTTCTACGAAACGACCCCTGCTAGGGATAGGCACGAATCGCAAAAATGCAGTTCGGTTCGTAAGCGAACCATGAACTGAACCATGAACCCAGTCTGCTTGCATACGAACTGAACCGATTTCATGAGATTCGTGCACGAAACAGCTGATCTGCGGGGCCAGCCTGCTTCCATGACTCAGCTGTTTGCAATCTAAACAGCACAGTTGTGGGAGCAGTCTGCCCCTGTGGCCCGCTGCTCAGATTGGAAACAGGTGGACCCTGGGGGCAGCCCAAGGCAAACTAAATTTTGCGAACCGTGAACTGGAGAAAATACGTCACACACAAAAAGTCTGTGACTCAGTTCGTGCCCATCCTTGTTCCCCCCTCCTTGACTTGGACCCAAATTTTGCCTCAAGAATAATTTCTCATCTCAGAGTTGGAGTGTTCCTTATCTAGTGTACCATCTGAAGAAGTTTGGAGAACACATGAAGCTGCCATTCTGAACCAGACCCTTGGCCCGTCAAAGTATCGTCTACTCTGACTGGCAGTGGCTTTCCAGGGTCTCAGGTGAGGTCATTCACATCATCTACAACTTGGTCTTTTTCACCTGGAGATAATAATAATAATACTTTCCATTTATTAATCGCTTTCCCCAGTGGGCTCAAAGCAATGTACAGTTACTCAATATAGACAAGGGACTAACAATGTTTTGTAGGGGATAGGGAAGACAACATAAATTCATTTTTAATTGCACGTGCCGTCACTGCCCGGTATAGACGTCTTCTGGCTTGGCTCCGTCGTTTTCCGCAGGGCTGTTTGTTGGCCAGGCTTCAGGACCCATAAGTCAATCGCCACACTGCCACCGCCTGGCCATAACTAACATCCATTACAGGGATATTTTCATAGCCGAGAAGCTGTTTCGCCTTCCAAGCCTCGACCAGGACGTTCCGACCATCAGCTAACACCCTCCCACAAGGGAGATTGGCGTGCCCACTCTCTCTAAGGAGTGGTTCCCATTTTATCTACTCGCTGAAGCTTTCAATTCGCTGGGTGGACGATGAGCTGGGGACAACAGGCTGGGGACAACAGGCTGTGTTGAACCAACACAGTTCAGATGTTAAGACAGTGGGATATACCCACTGTGCCACCACTCCCCTACAGATGCTGGGGATTGACCCTGGGACCTTCTGCATGCCAAGCAGTTGCTCTGTTACGAAGCCTCGACCCCTCCCCAAACAATATATAAGTAAAATTAGATATTTTCTATGGATTGGGGGAAGGAGGCCCCCAAGCATCCCCAACTGCTTGAAGAAGGTTCAAAGAAAACTAATTTGCACAAAATGATTTCGTGGATACAGACAGAAGATACCTGGTGTTTTGTTTTGTTTTTAAGTTTTGACAGGCCAGTCAAATTGCATTGTGTGTGTTTTTGTTAGTGGACACGGTGCTTGTTTTACATAACTGCATATCTTGTCACATCCGACTAATTGATGTACGCAGCACAGCTGGAGGGGGAAATGTGCATTACCAGACATATGAAAGGGCACGTACTCCCCTCTTAGCAATGCTGACCTTCTCAAGGTTTCTGCCTTCAATTATTATTGAAGACATGAGTAAATAAACCTCAGAGTGCTCTGGGCATGTTCAACTCCCACGGTGTGCTTGTTTGACACACTCTCCACCCTCTAAAATGGTGTGGGAGCCCTTTTAGCCGATTCCCTGCTGGGGTTGCTCAGGAATAGCTCAAAAGCAGAGTGCAACTTGACTTTCACTGAAAAAAGTAGTATCTTAGTGACACCTCATATGAAAACTGCAAAGGGAAAACGCATGTCCCTACAAATTTGGTGATCATGTGCAGGCGCATGGTGGGTCGATCGAGGCCCCTGGCTACATTTCCCCCACGTATTTTAGAGGTACCTGCTTCTTGTGTTTATGATGCCAGTATAATCACAGGTACTGCAATTATGTCACATGTGAGAAAGCTTCCATGTAGGTTTGCCATGGAGCCCGGAGATCCCCCAGAATTCCAAGTGATCTGCAAATGACAGATTTCAATCTCCCTGGAAGAAACAGCCACTTTGGAGGGTGGACTCTATGGCATTACATCCCTGCGGATTGCCCTCCCCTCCCCCAACAACACCAGGGAAGGCCTCAGCCTCCATGCCCTGTCGTTGGACCTCCAGGGAAACTGGCTGGCCACGGTGTAAGACAGGATGCTGGATTAGATGGACCACTCTTCTGTTCTCCTTATGTTCTTGTGACTTTTGGTCTGATCAAGTAGGATTCTTCCTAGGGGCTTCCAGAGTGGTGAACGTCATATCGTGATAACCGCAGGAAACATTATAAAACATCTCCAAAGGGTGCTTCAGTTCAAGATGCTGTGAATAGCAGAAAAACACGAGTGCGGAACTCCATCAGCCCATTCCAGAAGAGTTAACCCAACTCTTTCAAAGTCATCCAGACTACAATTTGGGAACAGCAGCTCCCCGCCCCCCCAAAAAAACCCATCTTGTCTGAAACCACCCTTAAGTGTGCTGCATTGGTGGTTTTCTTTCCCTCTCGATATCAGAAAACCAATTATTTTTATTTTGCCTTGCTAGAATTTTTTTTTTTGAGGAAGACTCTCTTGCGTTGCTTAGAATAGGAACTGTGAAATGTCTCCCCCATTCCTCCTTTTTTATTTTTTGGGGCTAAAATGTTTGCATTTTTCTCTTGACAAAAGCCGCCGAGAATGAGCGTTTTCAGTACAAGATCCAGCTTCCGATAACAGCAATAATTTGCAATTATCTCTTAGCGTGAACACACTCAAAAGGCTGGGATCGAGTCAGCACAAATTTATCCAGCCAGCTGTATTCCGCACACCTGCATTGTGGTGTTTTTCCCCCCTCTCCCAGAAGACGAGAGCATTACTGGAAACATTTGTCAGAAAAGATTAGGCAGCAGCGATGCTGTTGTATGCCGGCTGTGTTCATTTGAAAGTTATCAAATAGACAAAAAATTGTGGGTTTTTTTAAAATTACATTTTCCTCTAAGAACAGAAGCCTTTGAGCTTTAGAGACCTCTTCAGGGGTCACAGTGAAAACTATCTTGTTCAATTTTTTATCTTCCCTGTCCTCCAAAATGTCCAGGGCAGTGCAGGCCTGTAGCCAGGATTTTTAAAGTTGGGTGGTATTTAAATTTCTTAGGGGGCACTGGCTAATAAAATTAAAGGAATACCTGGCTCCTTCCCCACACCTGCCACCGCTTGGGGGCCCTGGGGTGGATGGGAAGTCGTGGGGTCTTGCCAGTAAGTGAGGGGGCCTAGCCCCACGATTCCCCACTGTGGCTACGGGACTGGGGCAGCATACATGGCTCTCCCACTCACAATAACCCTGTGAGGTTGGTTAGGACAAGATAGAGCAACTGGTGTAAGGTAATCCAGGGAGGATCGTGCCATCTCTCCCAGATCCTTGACCGACACTCCAAATGCTAGGCCACACTGTTTAAAAGAATGGGAACACTGCTGCCAGTTGAGGGAGTGCATGAATAAAGATTTTGCACGTGCAGAAGTTTTGTCTGAAATGGATGAAAACATCCATAGCGGGGAAAAGAGTTGATCCAATTGACTTGGCAAATGAATTGCATGGGGCACTGTTAAATGAACATTTCCCCACACCGAATTTGAAGTGGCACGGTCCCTGTGTGAGGAGGACTGTACCACCTTGTGATGCAATTCTGATGTGGGCAATGCTCCCTCTAAGCAGTGGAGGTCCTGTGAGTAAAAATTCTACTTTCTGAGCTACCGGCATTAAAATTGTGAGCTGGTGATTTGACTACTGCATAAATTAGTTTGCTCTGGAGCCATCCATCCTGAACTAAGACAAAAATATGTGAGCTAAAGGCTAAAACACTGTGAGCTAGCTCACACTAACTCAGAGGGAACACCGGATGTGGGTCACTGCGCTGAAGGTGCTGCTGCCTGTTGAAGAGTGCTGTGTAACTCTAATGCTAGCACATCGTGACGTCAAGAAAATGGCTCCAGTGAAAGTTCTCCTTGTCTCTATCGTGCTTTCTCATCCCCTCTTTCGACTTTAATTGCCCGTTAGTTGCAACTAGCTGATGTTAAGGGACAAAACGGCTCCTGTGTATTTTCTAAAGCTCCTACTGACGTTGTCGGCATTACAGGTGATGCTACTACGCTTATGGAATCATCATTTTCAAAAAGAAAATCCCGTTTTCTTCCAAAGCCTGGTGCTACATGTCATCCCCCCCCCTTTGCCTTTATTAAAATGAATGAACAGGTGTGCCATTTTTCTTCCTGCTGTATCATCTTCATTCATGAGTTATTCCTCATAAGTCTCAGCTCGGTGTTCATCTTCCAATTCCTTTTTCCCCACCTCTTTTTTTAATATAAAAAAGAAGAAAGAAGGGGGGGGGGAGATCCCTCCCATTCATCACTCTGGCAATATAACTGAGACGGATATGGCACTTCATTCACTTGAATAACCTCGGCACTATTTAAATCCCGTCTTTTCAAGGCCGTTTGGTGAAAACAGAGCACCGGGACTCCCCGCACCCAACCGGCAAACCGTCCTGCCTTCAGGGAGAGTGATAAGCAATGTTCCCTCTAAGCTGAGTTAGTGTGAGCTAGCTCACAGTTTTTTAGCCTCTGGCTCACAGATTTTTGCCTTAGTTCAGGAAGGATGGCTCCAGAGCAATGCTCCCTCTAAGCTGTGGAGTCTTGTGAGCAAAAATTCTACTTTTTGAGCTACTGGCATTAAAGATGTGAGCGAGCGATTTGGCTACTGCATCAGTCAGTTTGCTCTGGAGCCATCCTTCCTGAGCGAAGACAAAAATGTGTGAGCCAGAGGCTAAAAAACTGTGAGCTAGCTCACACTAACTCAGCTTAGAGGGAACACTGCTCCAGAGCAAACTAATTTATGCAGTAGCCAAATCACTTGCTCAAAACTTTAATGCCGGTAGCTCACAGAGTAGAATTTTTGCTCACAGGACTCCACAGCTTAAAGGGAGCATTGGTGATAAGGTGAATCACATAGACATTGTGAGCAGGTCCTTTCCCATGACCTGCAACGCCCTCGATCCTTTCACCTCGACACCTACTTTAATAACTCAAGATTGGCAGGTAACGTTGCCGTTCATAGGAAGAGGGGGGAAACAGATTGTCTTTTTGACAGTGAAGGTGTTAAAGTTTTATTTATGGGACGGTAGGAGCTGCGGTGGCTCAAGTGGTTAAGATGCTGAACTGCAGGCTGCGGAAGGTCAGTAGTTCAGCAGTTCGAGACCCGGGTGCCGCATGACGGAGTGAGCTCCCGTCTCTGGTTCCAGCTCCTGCCAACCTAGCAGTTCGAAAGCAAGAAATTGCAAGTAGATAAATAGGTACCACTTCGGTGGGAAGGTAACAGCGTTCCGTGTGCCTTGGTGTTTAGTCATGCCGGCCACATGACCACAGAAACGTCTTCGGACAGCGCTGGCTCTTCGGCTTTGAAACGGAGATGAGCACCGCAACCCTAGAGTCGGAGTTGACTGGCTTTCGAGCAAGAGAACCTTTACCTTTACCTTTTTAGGCCACCGTGAACTCACGATGCTGTTCTCCGAAGTTTCTGCCAAGAACGCGGGGATTGAGAAGGATGAAGATCAAACAGGCTTAAAAACGCCTTTAACAATCATGTCGCCATTGGGAAAACCCACTGCAAAGACTCTGGCTAATACGTCTTCATTCAGACCTGTTTGGAGCGAGATTTGCTGGCGACTTACTGGGCTGCGCTTGGAACATCATCCATCATTCCACAATGTGCCTCTGCGGGTTCTGGCAATATCCCTCCATTGCAAATGCAGTTTCGCAAGGACACTGGGAAAACAGGAGGCTGGCTTAATTCTAGTATCAGATTTCTCAGCCTTGGGACATGTTCTTTGCCTCTCTGTCTCTATCTTTCTACAATATTGAGAAAATTCTCAGCATGAGCAATGCTGTCTCCCTGCCAAGGTTCCCCTATAGATTCTTGGGTAGTCTTTAAATTGCTGTGGCAGTTCAGCTGTCTGCAAAGCCAATCTGCCAGTGCGGATCCAGCAAAAGCCTCGCCTTCCTAAATGTTACATGTTTGTATTAACGTCAGATTAGGCGCGACACACATCTGTTCATGTATCCACACATTCACAAGGAAAGCCGGGACTTTCTTTCTTTTTTTCCTTTTCTGAACATGCATGCTTGGAGTGTCGCTTAAAGCATTTTCTTCCTAGCTTGGCTGTCATACTGAAAGCGAGCCTACTGGTAAAGAAAAATTATACAAGCTGCTGAGTGCTACAAGGTCAGATAGATCAAAAACAGCCACTGCCACCTCCTTACACTAGAATGGGAGGATCTGTTTAATGAAAACCATAGGGATCTTTGTACTTTCTAGAGTGTCATGACCTGACTTCCTGTTCCAAAAATGAGATCAATGTTTTGATACCCTAGGGATTTAAAAAAAAAACCCACAAAAACTCTATGGTCTTTTCTATAGAGACTTTTGGAATCCCCAAGGTATGACATCACTTCCTGTTCTGAAACAGGAAGTGACATCCCAGAAGTCTCCTCTGCTCCAAAGCTCCTGGGGATCGCCAGCCAAGAGCTGGCAACCTGCTGGACAAAATACTTGGAAAGCTGACTGGACGAGAATTTAGAATTGTGGGGTTGGGGTTCTGGCTGGTGTTTTAACTTGGAATTCTCTCTAAGGCCCTTTCTTATATGCCCAGGGAAATGTAGATCATCACTTTAGGGTCAGGAAGCAATTTTTCTCCAGACCTGTTTGGCTGGAGATCCTGGAGGGTTTTTTGGTCATCTTCTGGGCATGGAACAACTGTCACAGGGGGTGGGGGGAGGTATTTGTGAGTTTTCTGCATTGTGCAGGGGGCTGGACCAATGCTCCCTCTAAGCTGTGGAGTCTTGTGAGCAAAAATTCTGCTTTGTGAGCTACTGGCGTTAAAGCTGTGAGTGAGCGATTTGGCTACTGCATAAATCAGTTTGCTCTGGAGCCATCCTTCCTGAGCTAAGACAAAAATGTGTGAGCCGGAAGCTAAGAACCTGTGAGCGAGCTCACACTAACTCGGCTTAGAGGGAACACTGGGCTGGACTAGATGACCCTGGAGGTCCCCTCCAACCCTATGATCCTATGATTCTAAGAAGCCCACCGACACAAAGCCAGCTTTAAACACTTTTCTTTTCATTTCTGTTGAGCGGCATGCAGATGCCACCGGTATCCCCGACTTCTCCTCCTCCCGCCAAGCCGCTCTGCTATAAGACGTGCAAACTGGCAATGTTTGCGTGAAAGGCCACCCCGATAATGAAATCCTTAAAATATGCATGTGGGAGACTTGTCATTACAAAGGTTGGAGGCCGGGGTATAATTGTGTATATTTGGTCTTGTGTATTTTTAGAGTTGTCTGTAATGGACGTTTCTGCCAGTGAAAACAAAAGCTTATTATTAACACAGGCAGGACGGGTGCACTTGAAGGAGGCACACAGCAATCTCCTCCATACCGTCTCTGCTAATGCACTGGATTGCTAACCTGCAATTAGCCAGCCGGCCATGTACTGAGCAGGAGAAAGCAAAAGATCAGCTCCCACAGGGATAAACACAGGCGGCCAGCAAGGCCAGCACCTTTCTCAGCGAAGGCTCCAGTGGCCTGGACATCGGACAATGGAGACAAATTTGGCACACGCGGCTTTCCCCATTATGGCAATCAAGTAAAAGGAATGTGTTGGGGTTTTTTTATTGTTGTTGCAATGGGGGGGGGGTTTCTGGCTGAGTGGCAGAGCACTTCCTTTGCATCCAGAAGATCTTGGGGTCAGTCCCAGAAATCTCCAGCAAAAGGATCCCAAAGATGTTGGGGAAATCCCTTCTCTCTTGCTTTCGAACTGCTAGGTTGGCAGGAGCTGGAACTAGAGACGGGAGCTCACCCCGTCTTGCGGCACCCGGGTCTTGAACTGCTGAACTACTGACCTCCCACAGCCTGCAGTTCAGTGTCTTAACCACTTGAGCCACCGCAGCTCCTGGAATACAGTAGCACAGTTAAAAACAATTAAGGCACACAGTGCTATAAAATACAGTTAAAAACAATTTATACACAGTGGGCAGCTCCCACGGACCCATCGCGGCTAACATACTCGCCTCCTTATTGCACATCTCATTGTGGTCAAAAAGGAGGATGCTGTAGGCTATGATGTTTGGGCGGCCAGTCAGCCCAACCCAGCGATGCTGCTCTACAATCACCCGTTGGTGGTGGTGGTGGCGGCGGCTCCTATTCGAAAGTCTGGCGGAAGAGCTCCGTCTTGCAGGCCCTGCGGAACTGTAACAGGTCTCGCAGGGCCCTGATCTCCTCCGGGAGCTCATTCCACCAGATAGGAGCCACCACCAAAAAGGACCTGGTCCTTGTGGCAACAAGCCCGGCCTCTTTAGGGCCCAGGATCACTAGGCGGTGTTGTGACCCCGACCGAAGCGCTCTTTGGGGCCTGTATGAGGAAAGTTGTGGCTTTGGTGCACACTCTCTTTCCACAGTACGGCATTTTCTTTCTGTAAAACACTTGTGTTTCTTCAAAAGTTTTACACTCCACTTGGCCACTCAGTGGTCTCCAAATCAGTGTGTGTGTTTGTGTGTGTGTGTGAAAGTATAATACAAAAAAAAGCAAAGCAAAACAGACTTAAAATAACCATATTGTCCCAGCATTAATAGCAAGTGAAACCACAGACAGTTCTGCAACAGTGTGATGTAGTGATCAAGGGGCTGGATTAGGAGACCTGGGTTCAAACTCTATGGTATACCCTAGATTCTAGGTGACATCTCTCCCCAAATTCCCCCCTCCACAGGCAGCGCTTCCAAATCTCCGAGAATTTCCCAAAGCAGAGCCGGCAAGCCGAGCCAGGAACCAGCAATGTCTTCAAGTCAGGAACCAAATCCTGAGAGCCAGTTTGGTGTAGTGGTTAAAGCAGCAGACTCTAATCTGGAGAACTGGGTTTGATTCCCCACTCCTCCACATGCAGCCAGCTGGGTGACCTTGGGCCAGTCACAGTTCTCTCAGAGCTGTTCTCTCAAGCCCACCTACCTCACCGGGTGTCTGTTATGGGAAGAGGAAGAGAAGGATATTGTAAGCTTCTCTGAGACTCTGGGCCTGAGTCGGACCGGGACAGGGGTGGGGCTCCCTCTCCCGACCTTCGATGGGGTGCCTCTGGTGCCTACGTCTGGGGTTCGGAGTTTGGGAGTACACCTGGACTCTGCCTTAACAATGGAGACCCAGGTGGCAGCCACTGTCAAGTCCGCCTTTTTCCATCTTCGGCGGGCGCGGCAGTTGGCCCCCTACCTGGATCGGGATGATCTGGCCACAGTGATCCACGCGACGGTCACCTCGAGACTAGACCACTGCAACGCTCTCTACATGGGGCTGCCTTTGTCGCAAATCCGGAGGCTGCAACTGGTGCAGAATGCTGCGGCCAGGCTGCTGATGGGTCTCTCTAGGAGGGACCATATCCAGCCTGTGCTGAAAGCGCTGCACTGGTTGCCCATAGCGTACCGGATTCGTATTGACTGTGCCGGGCCCCAAAGATGCTAAATTGGCCGTCACGAGGGCTAGGGCTTTTTCGGTGGCGGCCCCCACCTGGTGGAACGAGCTCCCGGAGGAGATCAGGGCCCTGCGGGATCTGGTACAGTTCCGCAGGGCCTGCAAGACGGAGCTCTTCCACCAGGCTTTCGATTAGGGGCCGCCGCCACCCCCCCTGTTATTACCATCATGGGGGGGGGGGAAGGGCCCTAGGATGGAATGAAGAAACACCGGAATTGACACCCAATATTAAGAACACGGAATGCCTACCAGGGTGTTGGAAGTGGATGCGGTCGACATCTCCCAAGGCTCTGAGATTGTTGAGCACTTTAATGTATTGTATTTATTGTTTTTAAACTGTATAACTTGTTTTAAATGTAATTTAAATTGATGTTTTACTATGGTAAGATCTTTTACTGTGTAAGCCGCCCTGAGCCGTACGGGGGAGGACGGGATATAAATCTAATAAATGAATGAATGAATGAATCTGAGTGAAGGGTGGGGTATACATCCAACTCTTCTTCTTCTCCTCCTCCTCCTCCCTCCTCCTCCTCCTCTTCCTGTTCCTTCAGGGAAGTGCAGTCCCATCTAAGATGGGCTGGCTCCTCAGTTCTTGAGTGGCTTTGTAATTAGTTTTGGAAGATTCTATCAGAATCTGTTAAATATGTATTGAAAGCACTTTCCAGAAGAACGGATCCAGCTATCTCAGTGAACAGCCCGACGTTATATGTGTTAAGCTCCATCAAGTTGCTTCTGACTCATGGTGACCTTATGCATGAGTGACCTCCAAAACATCCTATCATTAACAGCCTTGCTCAGGTCTTGCGAACGGAGGGCCACGGCTTCCTTTATAGAACGGCTTCCTTTATTGATTCAGTCCATCTCCTGTTAGGCCTTCCTGTTTTCCTGCTGCTGACTTCAACTTTCCTTATCATGATCAGGGCTATTTTTGGGCAGGAACGCACAGGAACGGAGTTCCGGCTGGCTCCCAAGTTGGTCACGCCCAGCAGGAACTCATTAGCATAATACGCCACACCCAACAGCAGACACTCATTAGGATTGGCTACATTAGGGGTGTGTGGCCTAACATGCAAAGGAGTTCCTGCTACAAAAAAAGGCCCTGGGTTTGGACAACAAACAAGGTAAACAGAATAACAAGCAAAAGGTGGGTGTGGCTGGATGAGCACACTTCTGGTAACATGGGGGTGCGGCTTAATGTGCCAATGAACTGTGCTGTCAGGGGTGTGGCCCAAAATGCTAATGAGTTCCTGCTGTTGGGAGTGGCCTATTATGCTAATGAGTCCCTGCTGGGCTTTTTCTACAAAAAGAGCCCTGACATGATTGTTTTTTCCAGTGCCTCTCGTCTTCTCACAATGTGACCAAAGCACAATAGCGTCATTTCAGCTTCTAGGGAGGGTTTAGGCTTGATTCGATCTACTGAACAACCCAATACAGACCAATAAAGAGTTGAGTGGGTTGACTCGGTCTAAGGTAGCCATCTGTCTTCTATGAGCAAAATCATCGACTCTGCTGTAAATCTGCAGTTGCAACATGCACGGCTGGTTTGCCAAACTTTGCAAAGAGGAGTCTGGAAGCCATGTTGAAAAGAAAACCCTATGCCTGATTACTCCTTTGTGCTCACTCCGTGGCGTCAGGCTTGGAAGGGCGACTACCTGGCAAAGAGTGGGCAGATCCTTTAACATCATTGCAACAGGGACTTGCTCAGTCCATTTGAAAGAAAGGTGGTGGTGCGGGATGAACACATGAAGCTGCCTTATACTGAATTAGACCATTGGTCCATCGAGGTCAAAATGATCAATTCAGTGTAGGCCCATAGCCAGTGTAGGCCCGTGGGGCAATTTTCTTTCTGGTGGGCCTGAAGTTCTCAGTGCAGAAAGAAATGCCATTTAGTCAATAGAAAACTGTTACCAGGATAGAGCTCTAAACTGCAAGCTGTCAACCGCTTGAGATGACAGTTCTCAGCTGCTGCAATTTAATCACTTCCGCCAGCCTAAGCAACAATTCTGATAATGAGCAGCAGGTGGGGGTGATGACTTGTATAGTCAAGAAAGCTAACACTTAGGCAGAAAAACTCTCAAAGGGGACCAGTTTCTTGACACAGAGTTAGAAGGGATCCTAGAGGACATCTACTCCAACCCCCTTGCTCAGTGTCGGAATCAGTCAGCTACAGGATCTCACTTTGCTTAAAGGAGTGCATGCCCTTTTTACAATGTTTTTAAATGATTGAAAACAATCGTTTACCGGAGAAATCGTTGTGGGGCTGTGCCTTTAAGAAAGGGGGCAGAGCACCCCAAAAGCCCCACCGTAGCTATGGGCCTGACTCAGCAACTCTCTGGGGTCTCACACAGAGATCTTTCACGTCACCTACTACCCGATCCTTTTAACTGGTGATGTCGGGGACTGGACTTCGGATCTTTCGCGTGACAAGAAGATGTTCTACCACTGAGCCACAGCCCCTCCCCAAAATGTTGTGCTTGCTTCACCACGGCATTTTGTGTGTGGGCGTCCCCTTGTGCCAACCCCTCCGAGGGTTTTAAAGGCAAGAGATGTTCAGAGGTGGTTTGCCATCGCCTGCCTCTGCGTAGCAACCCCGGACTTCCTTGGCGGTCTCCCATCCACGTACTAACCAGAGCTGACCCTGCTTAGCTTCTGAGATCTGAGGAGCTCAGACTAGTCCAGGCCATCTAGATAACAGAAGAAGGCAACGGAAGACTAGGCGGCCACAGTAAGGGGATGTCTATTTCTCCCACTCCCCACCTTGCCAACGAGAGGAGAGAACCAACACTTTAAATCCAACGCCGCTGGACTGTGTGTTGAGTAAACAAGTTTCACCCTCCACCCCTTGGATTTCCAGATCACGGTCACAGCCTTGAGCAAACAAGAGTGCCTTGTGACCTCCATGGTGAGATGCAAAAAATACTGAAATGTACCTTCAAAAAAGAACCGGAAATATTACTTTTGGGGCTTAAAATGGATGAAGTAAATGTGACTAAAAGAACATTGTTATGGTATTTGATTACAACTGCTCGAATGACCTATGCACAATTTTGGAAACAGGACAAAGTGCCAGATATTTGGGATTGGATTAAAAAAGTACTTTTCACGGCTGAAATGGATAAACTTACGTGAAAGCTTAACAACAAAGAAGATCAGGAATTTTTTGAAGACTGGAAGGACTTTAAGGAATATATGGGAAAGAATTGGGATGTGAAAAATAATATGCGGAAATTAATGAAATGTTAGATGATATAACAAGAGTTAAAGTTACCTGGATCAATAGAATAATACGAATAGAGAAGATTGAGAACAATGTTAACTAGATTTATTAAGGGGGGTGGAGCATTGCGGGAAGCCACAAGAAGGGGAGGAGGAGGGGGAGGAAAGGGATATATGGGAAATATAAAATGTATGAACGTAACGATATTTGTTACTTGTTTAATATATCCAAATAATAAAAATGGTTTAAAAAAAGAAGAATGCCTTGTGACCAATGTTCCCTCTAAGCTGTGGAGTCTTGTGAGCAAAAATTCTACTTTGTGAGCTCCTGGCATTAAAGTTGTGAGCGAGCGATTTGGCTGCTGCATCAATGAGTTTGCTCTGGAGCCCTCCTTCCTGAGCTGAGACAAAAATGTGTGAGCCAGAGGCTAAAAAACTGTGAGCTAGCTCGCACTCACTCAGCTTAGAGGGAACACTGCTTGTGACGGTCTTGCGATACTTCGGGGTTTGTCGGTGAGCCTCAAACTACGACAACCTGATTAATACCAGTGTAGGTTCTCTGAACCCAGCCGTGTCCCTGGTCCTTCCGAACAAGGGCTCGTGCCAGGATAATTAGCCTCCCGATTATTCTGAGAAACTGGCGGGGTCAAAGGTGAGCCAGCATCACGAAGCATGTTTAATTCAATCAATTTAGTTAGTGAAGCAGTTCGCAACCAAAAAAAAGAAGAAGAAGAAAGAATGTATTCTGGCTCCGCCGCCGTCAGATTTAAGTGATCTGCTCAAAATTCCAGTGTTGCGGCGGATGAGCATTTCAGCCTAATTTCTAATTTAATATTCAACCGGGGTATTCAGCTTAATTACTCGTGATACTTTTGCTCGGGAGCTCAAGGGCTCGGGTAAGGGGGACGGGGGGAAGGATAAGAAAAAGAAGAAGAGGAAGAGATTGGATTTATACCCCGCCCTTCACTACCCAAAGGTGTCTCAGAGCTGCTTACAAACTCCTTTCCCTTCCCCTCCACACAACAGACACCCCGTGAGGTAGGTGGGGCTGAGAGAGCTCTTGAGCTCTCTTTCAAGGACAAGCTGTGCTAGAACTACGGCTTGCCCAAGGTCATCCAGCCAGGTGCAAGTGGAGGAGTGGGGAATCAAACCCGGTTCTCCCAGATTACAGTCCGCGCACTTAACCACTACACCGTTTCACACTAAAAGGCAGAGATAAAAAATAACAATAAATCTTTGTAGTAGCAAAGTGGCCTTTTTCTGTCCTCTGACAATAGGGCCAAGAAAGGACATTCTGAGCAGTGAAAACACACATTGAGGGGAGGAGCCTTGGCTCAGTGGTAGAAATCTGTCGGGGTGGGGCTGTGGTAAAGCATCTGCTTGGCATGCAGAAGGTCCCAGGTGCGATCCCTATCATCTCCAGTTAAAAGGAGTGGGCAGGAGGTGATGGGAAAGACCTTTGCCTGAGACCCTGGAGAGCCGCTGCCAGTCTGAGTAGACAATACTGGCCTTGATGGACCAAGGGTCTGATTCAGTAGAAGGCATCTTCCTGTGTTCATGTGCGTACTTACATGCAGGCAGGGGTCGTTTCATAGAAAAAGAGCTAGGGGGACTCATTAGCATAACTCATTAGCATATGCCACACCCCCTGACATCAGGGGCCTGGCGGTGGACCTGCAAGGCCGGCGGGAGTGCAAGGAACCCCCGCGAAGGCCCTCCCTGGCCCCAGGCAGGCAGGGGTGGGGAGAGGCAGGGAGGAAGCAACTTCCCCTCCCTCTTCTCCTGCCTCCTCCTGGCTGAATGAGGGCCGGAAGCGGGGCGGCCGGAAGCGGGGGGCAGGGCTTCGTCATGTGCGATCCCCTGCAATCCCCCCCCGAAATGATCTCTGCATGCAGGTTGCAGAAGGTCCACATTCAGTCCCCAGCATCTGCAGTGAAAAGGATCAGGTACTGACCTCTCCCTGGGACCCCGGAGAGCCCTGCTCAGCCAGAGGAGAAAACACAAACCAAAACAGTCCTCTTTCTGTAAAGAGTGCCATATTCCACGTAGAGCCTGGAGCCTGGAATTGCGACTGGTCTCCAGACTACAGTGACCAGTTCCCCTGGAGAAAAGGCCAGTTTCAGAGGGCAGATTCTATGGTAGAAGGAGGAGGAGGAGGAGGAAATTGGATTTATATCCCGCCCTTCACTACCCGGAGGAGTCTCAGAGTGGCTTCCAAACTCCTTTCCCTTCCCCTCCCCACAACAGACACCCTGGTTGAGAGAGCTCTGACAGAAACTGCTCTTTTTTCAAGGACAGCTCTTATCAGAACTATGGCTTGCCCAAGGTCACCCAGCAGGTGCAAGTGGAGGAGTGGGGGAATCAAACCCGCTTCTCCCAGATTAGAGTCCGTGCACTTAACCACGACACCAAACTAGCTTAGGTGAAATCCTTCCCCAAATTCCCCCTTTCACAGGTACTGCTCCAAATCTCCAGGAATTTCCTAGGCTGGAGTTGGCCACCCTAGCAAGAAATATAGTCATCCCCAGGCATTGTATGTACTGTTGTACAGGAACAATGTCCACGGATTTCAACAATATAAATGGCCTAGCCGGGCATCAAAGCTCAAGTAGATGAGTTGAACTGCTACTGCTGTTGCGACATAAACATGCTTATCTGTTTCCCACTATGCAGCTTTCTTCTTCTTTTCTTTTTAAAATTTCCATTTATAGCAAATGTTGTGTGGAAATCGAGCAGCAGGGGAAAGGCAACTAGTATTCAACAGGACTGTCTGTGTTAAGTCAAACTTGTTGTCTCTTTCTCTGTATCGATTCCTGGAAGCAGCAGTAACTCAGAGGCCGTTTCTTAAAAGGGACTTTATTTTTTTTTCCCTGGGGGGGGGGGGAGAACCAACAACCACCTTATTTTTTTCACCTTTTAAGATCTAACCAAATTACTCAATTACTAGAAATGTTTTATTTCCATCTTATCAGCTTCTGGGGGCCTTCAAGCTAGCTTCACCCCAACAAGCAAGTTCAGTATGTGTGTGTGTGTCTGTGTGTACATATATATATACTAGGAATAAGGCCCATTGTGGAAATAAATACAATGAGATCTAGAAAGAGGCTCTGGGCAGGTACCTCGGCCTTGGGCACTCAGTGTCAATTTGCTGTGGCGACCTCAGCAGGGTATAATGACACCGAGTCCACCATTTTCTCCAGAGGAACTGATCTCTGTTACCTGAAGAACATTTGCAATTTTGAGTGATCTCCAGCCCTCACCTGGAGATTGGCAACAATGGTTCCCCAGGAGGGAATGGCTAGTTTGGAGGGTGGAGTCTATGACATTCTACCTGTCTGAGGTCCCACACCTCCTCAAACCCCAACCACTCCAGGCTCCACCCCTCAAATCTCCAGGAATTTTCCAACCTGGAGTTGGCAACCCTATCTCCTTCCCAGCCAACCATCAACCTACCTTGATCTGCCCCTCTGACTTCAGGTTTCCATCTCCTCCCCACTCCCTCCTGGAGAGCAGTTGTAATTCTGAGTGATCTCTAGCCCCCACCTGGAGATTGGCAATAATGGTTCCCCAGGAGGGACTGGCTGGTATGGAGGGTGAAGTCTATGGCATTGTACCTGTCTGAGGTCCCACCCCTCCTGAAACCTCCTGAAACGGGGTACCCTCTCCAGGCTCCATCCCTCAAATCTCCAGGAATTTCCCACCTGGAGTTGGCAAACCTGTCTCCCCAGCCAATCATCAACTACCTTTATTTTCCCCTCACTCTTCAGCTTTGCACACACCTCACCTGCATCTCTGCCATCTTGAAAACAGTTGTAATTCTGAGTGATCTTCAGCCCTCACCTGGAGATTGGCAACAATGGTTTTCCCAACATGCACTAAGGGGAAATGTATTTTACTTCAGAACACATTTTACCTCAGAACAGCAACAGCAAACTGTTTAGAATGTTAGAGGCAAAGGCCAATGAGGCTGCATATGCAAACGACCTCAGTGTTCCGAGGCAAAGGCCAATGAGGCCACATATGCAAATGACTTCTGTGTTCTGACTGGCTATGGGGGGGGAGAGGAATAGCAAACTGTTTAGAATGTTGGAGGCAGGACTCAGGCAATGCAACCAGTGGATAGGGAGACCATCTGAGTGACAGATCAGGAAGCTAACTGATTTGGGAGCGTGTTGGAATGTTCAGGGGAGTCCATGACCAAACCAGAACTATATATAAGGAGGACCGGCGGTGGACCTGTGTTGGACCTGCAAGGCCGGCGGGAGTACGATAAAGCCCCGCCAAGGCTCTCCCTGGCCCCAGGCAGGCAGGGGTGGGGAGAGGCAGGGAGGAAGCAACTTACCCTCCCTCTTCTCCTGCCTCCTCCTGGCTGAATGAGGGCTGGAAGCGGGGCGGCTGGAAGCAGGGGGTGGGGCCTTGTTGTGTGCCCCGCCCCCGTACCTCACCTGGGGGAACAGCAATCCCCCGCGATTCCCCCGAATTGACCTCTGGCTTTAACTGTTAGAATCTTTTATCGTGCTTTAAATGGAAATTGTATTTGGTGGCTGGATGAGCACACTTCTGGTAACATGGGGGTGTGGCCTAATGTGCTAATGAGCTGTGCTGGCAGGGTTGTGGCCTAATATGCTAATGAGTCTCTGTTGTTGGGTGTGGCCTATTATGCTAATGAGTTCCTGCTGGGCTTTTTCTACAAAAAGAGCTCTGACAAAGATTAGAATGCTCACACATCCTCTGGGAATTATCTGGCAGCCCTAGAAGCTAAGCAGAGCAGTCAGAGAGAGGTAGTTGGCACCCGGAGCAAAGCAGGAGCTCACTCAGTCGCGTTCTCTCCGAAACAGCTTAGCCATTGCAATGCCAGGCACGCAGCAGAGGAACTGTAAATGCACAGTCTCTCAAGGGCAAGGAACTGGAAAGGGCAGGGAGACGGTTCTTTGGGATTCAAGAAGCATTCCTCGACAGAGCAGTGACGGGCAGAAATGCTGTGCACAGAGCCCTGTCAGTACAGCCCTACTTGGCAAGACCCACAGTGCCACTCTGCACTGTTTGTAGGGTGACCAGGTCCTGTGCTCTCACCGGCGGGGGGTGGGAAGAAGCTTTCTGGGAGTCGTCGTGTGAGATGTCCCCAATGTGATGACGTCATGCTGAAGTGACCTCATCACACCGGGGACGTCACATGGCGATGCTCTGGTATTTGGGGCAAAACTCTATGGTTTCTATAGAGTTTTGCCCAGAATACCAGAACGATGTCACTTCCATGTGATGTCGTCCCGCTGGGGACATTGCGCCAGGTTGTGGCAATTGGCCGGCGGTGGGCAGGAGCCTCAAAAATTCGGGGATCCCCTCTCCCGCCCGGGGACTGGCAACCCTAGCTGGCTGGTCAATTTGGCCATCAGTCACATCTATTTTGTGCCAGTTCCTGGTTGGCATCAGTGCAGAAGAAGGCAACTGGTGAGCCGACCCTGGGGTCTGAGTCAAAATTCCCCTGCAATGCTGTCATGTAGTATTACAGGGGTGACACAGCTTGGCTTACCTCTGAGCCATTTTAACTTCCAAGTTCACCTCTGGATGTAAGACTTATAGGCCCAAGTACTCTTCTCAAGAGTTGTTGATTAGGACCTTTTTGTGCACACTGGAGTTGCTCCTGATTTATTTATTTTTTTTGGAGGGAGCTGCTGCACAAATGTTGGAATTGGTTGGGGGGAGGGCTTTTCCACATGTCTGCCCTTCCTCTGCATTTCTACAGTTGTGGAGTCATCTTATTTTTTTCTGTACCTGCCTTCAGTACTGAGGATTTTCAAGGGAGGATGTTGTTGGTGTCATTATCAGTGGCATCACAGCAACCTCCCTTTTTTTAAAGGCCCTAAAATATTGATATAATCCCCTAGTGTTGCCATGATAGTTTAAGCAGGGTGTCTGAATTCCCAGCTTTCTTTATTTTTTTTTAAGTAAGTCTCTAGGCTCCTCCCTTGCAAAGGTATGTCTGTTTCCTTATATCTCCACACGGGTAGAGGCTAGATGCTTGCTTTTTAAAACAAATGAAAGCTGGGAATTCAGAGATCCCTTTTAAGCTATCATTACCACACTAGTGTTATATCGATATTTTAGGATTTTTTAATGAAATCAGTTGGAGTGGGGGGGGGAGTGGTTTAACGATGACAACAACCCAGCGATTGAAAAGTGGTCTGGAGCTAGCCAGAGCAAAGAAAACCGACAGAAAATCATGCACTAGGAAAAAGCCAACTCGGAATCAGCTTCCAGATAAACATTGGGGGAAATGTGGCCTCAAAAGAGCCAAAAAACACCTGGGGGGGGGAGAAAACAAAATAAAACAAAAAAAAACATAAAGAGGAGGAGGAAGGGGAGGAGGAGACTAGATGTATACCCCACCGTTCACTAACTGAAGAAGTCTCAGAGCGGCTTACAATCTCCTTTCTCTTCCCCTCCCCACAACAGACCACCCTGTCAGGTAGGTGGAGCTGAGAGAGCTCTTGAGAGAACTGCCCTTGAGAGGACAGCTCTGAAACAACTTGTGACTGACCCAGGGTCACACCAGCAGCTGCATATGGAGTAGTGGGGAATCAAACCTGGTTCTCCCAGATTACAGTCCGCGCTCCTAACCACTCCACCAAACTGGGTCTCAAAAAGGCACAAAAATGTGTGTGGAAATCAGGGGATAAACCGAAGCAGTATGGGGCCAGAACTGACACACACACAAAAAAAGGATGAAGAAAAGCCCTACCTTGAGAACAGTCCATTATTTCCTCTTGATGCAGGGGTTGTCGCGAGGATAGGGGCCACTGGAGCTGGAATTCCCCCCCCCTCAAGACAACTCATTTGTGCTGCGATCTCAGGGTAACTGACAAAACGAAGAGCCCTGGCAGCATCCGACATGTGCATGCCCACCAACATCCTGTACTTGAAAATCCCTTCCGCAATCTCCTTTTTCGCCAGCGAAATGACAAGGTTGTTGCGACCGCTTCTGTTTACAATTCCTTCCTCTCTCTCGAACTTGAAGAAGAAAGCTTTGCTGTCCTTGATGGGGTCACGACACCCCCAAGGCGTGCTCTGCTTTGTTAGGGAAATGAAAATGTTTATGCTCTGGGAATGGCTGGTATGGCAACAGCTGCCCTCCTTCGCAAGGAGAACATCAGGAGCTAAGGAGATTACGGGAGATGCCGACACTCAGATGTCCTCTGGCGACCTCCCCTTACCTGTTCCCAACCGGTTTGCAGCTGGAAGGGGGTTGATTGAATTTCTGATTCATGAGGAAGGCCCTCCACATAAATCGAACTCATCTGCTGAAGCGAAGGGTAGCTTTCCTTCGCCTCAAACAAGGTTAGTTGCCCAGCCCAACAAAGACAGTCCCGTGCATGGAAATGAGCTTGCACGCTCACCTACAGAGATGGATCCCCTCGAGATGGAAAGGAATTTTTTCATTCATTCATATCCAAGTCCAGTATCACCTTAGAAACCTACAAGATTTCCAGGGGGTATGGGATTTCAAGAGCCAAAGCTCTTTTTGTCGGATCTCGTACGCCCAAAATCCTGTTGGCTCTCTTGTTGGTGTCTAGGGGGCTACCAGACTTGAATCTAACGGTTCTACTGAACACCAACATGGCTACACATTTTCTCCAGGGGAACTGATGTCTGTAATCTGGAGATCGATCAAGATGGGTTGCTGTGTTGGTCTGTCTGTAGCAGTAGAAAAGGGCGAGAGTCCAGTAGCACCTTCAAGACTAACGAAATACGTGGCAGGGGAGGAGCTTTTGTGAGTCACTGCCCGCTTCTTCGGATACAGCTAGAATGGGAGTCCATCTGTCCTATTTATTAGAAAGCGGAGTGATTTCAGATGCCAAACGACAGTAAGGTAAAGGTAAAGGTTCCCTTGCTCGAAAGCCAGTCGAATCCGACTCGAGGGTTGCGGTGCTCATCTCCGTTTCAGAGCCGAAGAGCCAGCGCTGTCCGAAGACGTTTCCGTGGTCATGTGGCCGGCATGACTAAACACCGAGGTGCATGGAACGCTGTTACCTTCCCACCGAAGTGGTACCTATTTATCTATTTGCAATTTCTTGCTTTCGAACTGCTAGGTTGGCAGGAGAAATTGACAATAACAGGTGACAATAGTCATGCCTGCAATCGTTATTCACCTGCTGTTGTCGTTTGTCTGCTATTGTTATTCACACTTATTTGTTATTTTATTTTATTTATCAAATTTCTACCCCGCCCTCTCAGCCAGGACTGGCTCAGCGCAGCTTACATGAAATCATCACGTAAAATTACAATAAAACAGTTAAAACAATGTTAAGACCATTAACCATTGGAATGAATAACTGCTAGTATGTTGTCATAAAATGTAATGATGGCTGCAGTACTCGATTCTGTCTTCACCTGCTATTGTCATTTGCCTGTTATTCACCTGCTATTGTCACCTGAAGAAGTGAGCAGTGACTCACGAAAGCTCCTCCCCTGCCGCAAATTTTGTTAGTCTAAAACATATTTTGTTAGTCTATAAGGTGCTACGGGACTCTTGTTTTCTACTGTAATCTGGAGATCAGTTGAAATTCTAGCGCATCTCCAGTCCCCGCCTGGAGGTTCAGCAACAAACACACAGGAAACACAGCAAGGGCCCCGGTCACACGGAGAATTTGCTGCGTAAAAGGCACAAATGTTGGGTGGATTTTCGGGGCGCGATCACATCTGGGAGGCGTGGCGCACCCGTGGGCAACCTGTGGAGTCCCGCCGAAGATTCAACATCTGGGAGGCGTAGCGCACCCGTGGGCAACCCGTGGAGTCCTGCCGAAGATTCGGAGTTAAAAAGTACCAAAGAAAAGTGCACTAGTATCCGGAAAATGCACGGCACAGGCGGGCGTCTGATCGTGGGAGCGCTAGTATCCCGTGGCATCCAGCGCCCGTCCACGTCCCGTTGCAAACGGGTTGTTTTCCGTAAGCACATGTGCACAAACACGGAACTGAAAGCAGTGCTGCTCCGCGGAACTGCGCATGCGCACAAACGCGAAACGCTTGTGTGATTGCACTGCGCCGCTCCTTTGCCACGCTGCAGCATCGCCGTGTGATTGCCAGCTAACAGCCTAAGCATGGAGACTTAGGGGATCATGTGTTCCAGCTACCGTGCTTTATTTTGCTCCAGGGCGAACAGCCACGCCTCCCCTCCGTGTTATCTGGCCCACGTGATTGGGGCCAAGGTTGAGCAAATGTGGAAAAAAATACCGTGCTAGAACAAAACACACAATACTGATATGCTACTATCTCCTCATATATTTGTTTAAATCATATACTTAAATATACAATAAAGACCCTAGTGTATCTTATTAATTATAGTACATTGGTATCAAGGATTTAAGAACAATATATATCTTGTAGAAAAGTCCACAGCTACAGAGAGTCTTTCTGGGTCATTCCTATTGAGAACCGGAGAAGCCTTCTAATAGAGTTGTTTGACTTGTGTGTTGTAGCTTTGGGTGAGTGCGGCAAGCTAGCTCTTTTTTTTTTCCTGGTCTCTAGGTCAAGTATATTGTGTTATATTGCATTTGTAATTCAGTTCCAGGGAAAATAATTTGCCTGAAGAAGAATTTCTCGAAACACGCAATTTTTGCCTGGGAGGCGTGTTGCTTTGATGCTTGCTGTATCTCTTTTCGGAAAGCAAAACAGCCTACGATATTGGCATTGATGGCTGCGGCATCTCTCATCAGAAAGCAAGACAGTCTACAGCACTGAATCCTGTCTGCATGTTTGTCTCTGTAACTGTGGGCTTTTCTACAAGATGTATATTGTTCTTTAGGTCCTTGTGACCAATGTAGAAGAAGAAGAGAAGAGATTGGATTTATACCCCATCCTTCACTTGGAGTCTCAGAGCGGCTTACAAACTCCTTTCCCTTCCCTTCCCCACAACAGACACCCTGTGAGGTGGGTGGGGCTGAGAGAACTCTGACACCAACTGCTCTTTCAGGAACAGCTGTGCCAGAGCTTGTGACTGACCCAAGGTCACATCAGCAGGTGCAAGTGGAGGAGTGGGGAATCAAACCCGGTTCTCCCAGATTAGACTCCGCACACTTAACCACTACACCAAACTGGCTCTATAATTAATAGATTACTATAATTAGAATCTATAGTAGAATACTATAATTAATAAGATACACTTGGGTCTTTATTGTATATTTAAGTATATGATTTAAACAGATATATGAAGAGATAGTAGCATATCAGTATTGTGTGTTTTGTTCTAGCACGGTGTTTTTCCACGTTTACCCCCACTTGGGGGCTGGCCACCATAAGTGTCAGTGATTTCCATTCACGACGCTTCTCAAATCCCTTCTAATGGAAAGCCGGTTGTTTCTGCATGTCCTTATTTTGATCAGTGTGTCAGCTTCAATAGCTCTGCCAAGCGTGTCCACTTTGCAACGGCTCAAGAGATTAAGGACTCTGTTCTATGAAAAATGTGTGCAAGAAAGATCAGGAGCACTTTAAAAATACCCTTCCGTCCCCCCCCCCCAAAAAAAACCCTGTTGGTTTTCCGTCTATAGATGCCTGGCTTCCATTAGTGGGAAAGAACATTGTGGTACTTACAGCTGGGAACAGAAATGTTGTGTAAATTGGGGGAGGGAGGGCCTCCACACGAATGTTTCTTTTTTGCTCCCCATTTGAAGAAAAGCACTCAACATTTCAAAAGCCCGTAATGTCAAGGAGAACAGAGGGGTGATGAAACGCTCTCAGAGAGCCACGCTTCTCGAACAGAACGGTAGGGCTGAGCAGGAGGAGCCCTCCGGGAGGGATAGCTGATGACAGCAAATAGGGAAAACTATCTCCCAAAGAGAGTTGGCAACCTCCAGGTGGGGTCTGGAGAACTCTCGCTTTAATTCTCCCTCTAAGCTGTGGAGTCTTGTGAGCAAAAATTTTACTTGGTGAGCCACTGGCATTAAAGTTGTGAGTGAGCAATTTGGCTACTGCATAAAGTAGTCTGTTCTGGAGCCATCTTCCTGGAGCCAGTTTGGTGTCGTGGTTAAGTGCGCGGATTCTAATCTGGGAGAGCCGGGTTTGATTCCCCACTCCTCCACATGCAGCTGCTGGATGACCTTGGGCAAGCCGTAGCTCTGATAAGAGCTGTCCTTGAAAAAGAGCAGTTTCTGTCAGAGCTCTCTCAGCCCCACCTACCTCACAGGATGTCTGTCGTGGGGAGGGGAAGGGGAAGGAGTTTGTAAGCCGCTCGGAGACACTTTTGGGCAGTGGAAGACGGCTAATAGAATACAAACAGGCTTTGGCAGTTGTGCAGACCTGTTGTTTAAATGGGGCAAAGTACCAGGACCCAAATGTGATTGTGGTGCAGCCTGCCAAACTCTTTTCCATCTGTCACAAGAATATGAGTGTCGTGCCTTCCAGGGAGATGTGACGGAGGTCTCTGAACTCTCTCCAGCTGTGATTGAGTGGATTGGAAATTTAGATATTAATATTATGGGGGATTGCCCAATCGGTCTGCATACCCCTTGTATCTGCTTGGTTACATATTTTATATTGTTATATGCTTCCTCTGTGTAACTCTGCCATATGATAAAGCCCCTCGCCATCTGTACAAGAGCCACTTTGCCTTCTGAAAGTCCTTTCAGGCAATGCATTAACCTTAAGAGTGATCAAAAGGTGAAATTCGCTGCCAGAGGATGTGGTGATGGCCACAGACATGGACAGCTTTAAAATGGGATTAGCTAGATAGATTCACGGAGAATCGGTCTCTCTGGCTCCAGTTCGAGAGACAGTTTGGTGGCATGGTTATGAGCACGGACTCTAATCTGGGGAAACTGGGTTTGATTCCCCACTCCTCCACATGCAGCTGCTGGTGTGACCTTGGGTCAGTCATAAGTTCTCTCAGAGCTATTTTCTCAAGGGCAGTTCTTTCAGAGCTCTCTCAGCGCCACCCACCTCACAGGGTGTCTGTTGTGGGGAGGGGAAGGGAAAGGGACTGTAAGCCACTCTGAGACTTTTTTGGATAGTGAAGGGCGGGGTATAAATCCAATCTCCTCCTCCACCTCCACCTCCTCCTCTTCTTCTTTTTCTTCTTCTTCTTCCTCTTCTTCTTCCTAGCCATGTTGACTAAGAAGCAGTCAACCTCTGAATCTCAGTGCCAGGAAGCAACAGGAAGTCTGGCGACTGCATGAGACAGGATGCTGGATGAGGGGGACCACTGGTCTGATCCATCAGGGATCTACTGATGTCCTTAATAACCTCACCCAGTTGGTAGCAGCAAAGCAGATGTTTTTGACAGCGCACAGCTGTAATATCCAATCCCGGTTCTGCATCCTAAAATTCCAGTTTCAAGCAAATTATTCTTTTGTCGGGGGGAGAGGTTAGCCTAAAACGGAGGGAGTGGTATTTATCGGTACTTCTGCTGTCCTCTTTTGGTCCTGGATTGATGAAAGCCAGTCTTGTCATCTTTCATCATTTCTGAGCTCTACAAGGGAAAACAAACACTCTAACAGGGGGACAGAAACACCTTCCGCTGAAAAACTGATGCCCGCATTAATGCAAAGTGACTTGCCATTTTAATTTGGTTACTTTCAACCGGTGCTCTCGGCGTGCAGAATCCTAATGAGTCCCTGGGTCTGGAGCTCATCAATCTGGAGCGTGTTTCTTCTTGCGTTGCATTTGCCATTCTCCGGGGCTCTTTAATGCAGGCGGTCTTGGCATCGGACAGTGGGGCTGAAATGAGTTCAACACTTTCTCGGCAGTCAAGTAGGGCTGGTTCCCGACTCTCGGGCTGCTCTGGCCAAATTGCAGTCCGGTATCTAAAATAACCATTGCTGGTGCGAGAAGATTCAATTCGCAAGGGAAGAAGAAGAAGAAGAAGAAGAAGAAGAAGAAGAAGAAGAAGAAGAAGAAGAAGAAGAGGAGGAGGAGGAGGAGGAGGAGGA
>NW_015163740.1:22640-33577 GCF_001447785.1 Gekko japonicus | reverse complement strand
CCCCGCCCCCTTACCTCACCCGGGGGAACTGCGATCCCCCGCGATCCCCCCCGAAATGACCTCTGGATGGAACAGCTGTGAGACACAGCTTCACCTGTGCATTTTTATGTACTGTTCACTGCCGAACTTCTGCAACTCGGTTGGGTAAGCAGACGTTGATGTGGCTTGCTGGACTCGTCGGGAAGCCATCAATGGACCGAGATGGATTTCTAAACCTCACAGGCTCTGTTTCCCATCTGCAGTGCAGGGATTATAACATGTGCGTTTTACAGGAGAGTCATAAAGGCTGGTATGGCGAGAGTTCACATGGCATAGTGCAGGGTCCCCAAACTTTGTTAGATTCCTGACTCAGTGTGGTGGGTGCAGTCACAAAATGGCTGCCACGAAATGGCTGCCACAGAAGGCAGAGGCAGCCACCAAATGTCTGCCGCAGGTTACCTTCAGTCACACAGTGAAGACTCTTTCGCTGTGGTGGCAGCTGCTGCCAAAGCGACACTTTCAAAACTCTTCACCGCCCATCAAATCTCCAGCAGCCAATCAAAAGCCTTGCTGGGTGAAAGCCCTAGCTGGCCTCCCCGGGTTTCTAAAAAAAACACTTGGTGGGCTCCAGGAAAGGTTTCGACAGGTGCTATGACACTCACAGGCACCACACTGCGGGACTGTGGCAGAGTGGATACTGTGTTGAATATAGGCTGGAGAGAGTTGGATTCAAACGCCAGCCCAGCAACAGGAGTTTACTAGGGCTGCGATCATACATACAATTAGACCCAACACAGGCGCGAATGCCAGGTGGATTTAAAGGGAGCGATCAGAGAACAACATCTGGGAAGTGTCCCATGGCCGTTGGTAAGCTGCAGAGCCCCCGGCTCCCTGGTCCAAAACAGTCCAGTGGCACCTTTAAGACCAAGTCTTATTCAGGTACAAGCTCTCCCTCCTCTGCAAGGACAGATCTGCACCCCCCCCAATAGCTAGCAATCCAAAAGAGTCCAGTGGCGCCTGAGCGGTGGGTGTTGCCTTCTGACACACTTCCGGTGATGTCAGGGGGTGTGGCACAGGCAAATGAGTTATGCTAATGAGTTATGCTAATGAGCTCCTGCGCCTCTTTGTCTAATAAATGACCCCTGGCTGTGGCTTGAGGACACTTTTTACACACAGTGCTCAATAAGCCTTCTGAACACTTGAAAGTTTGGACATGTGAATCCACATGACTGGGATCCAAGTGAATCAAATTACTTGAATCCAACTCATGTGGATTCACACCCTTAGTTCTGAAGTTTCTCGCCTCTGCCTGAGGCCAGTCACTTGCAATGAGATGAACACATCTTCCGTGGAGGTGAACCTTACCAGAGGAGGCGTCTCAGCAGGCACAAATTAGCTATATATATGCTGACCCAGTTTAAACTGGTTGGGGAGCTGGCCCAAGATGCTCTGTTCCTCAAAGCTGATTTTGCAAAGGAGGCTGTCAGCAATAGCTTAAATACACATCTGGGCTCCTCTCTTTTGTTCTGAATTGATTGTGGGGCTTTGGGGATGAGTTGCTATTAAGAAATGAACAGAATCAATTAAGGCACAATCTAATCACGTCTAACGGTCGCTGGAGGTTTCAGCACCAGCATGACTTGTTGCTGTCTATCCAGGATCTGCCATTTTCCCTCTTGACATCAGAGTGTGTGGCTTGCACGTGTGCCAGATAGATATAAGAAGGCAAGGCACAAACATTTGGGGTTAAATGACAGGCCTCCACTTTAGTCAAACTTGTAACATTTGCAGTAGGAACTTGATTGACCAGGCGCACTGAATGATGGACATCCAGTCTACTTTCAGTGCACTTTAGCAATCATTTGCAAATGGACTTTGCCATTTCGTGCAGTAAAATCCAGTTGCAAAGTGCTTTGGAAGTGGATTGAAAGTGCGTTATTAAGTTTGTGGGGAAGCAAATGATGGACTTCCAGTCTACTTTCAATGCACTTTAGCAATCATTTGCAAGCAGAGGGCAATTCTGCATCTAGCATTCACTCCACATTTTCTCAACTGGGAGGGAAAAGTGCAGCTCCAAACCACATTCAAATACCTCGGGGCAACGCTGTACTGACTGCAAAGTCACCCCTGAATAGCCATAAAACGGCCATAAATCTATACAGAAGGTACCATAAAATCCGATGATAAAAGAAAGCAAAAGCGGCGCGGAGGCTACCATAAAATCCGATGATCAAAGGCAGTTAAAGCAGGATGCAATGCAGAGGGGAATTTCTGTTCCCATGTGGGTTTTGTAAAACAATGGAGGGAAAAGCCAATGCAGAATCAGCTAGACTTTGCCATGTCACACAGTAAAATTCAGTTGCCAAGTGCATTGGAAGAGGATTGAAAGTGCACTATTAAGTCTGTGTGAAGGCAGCCTAAGCTCCTCATACATAGAAGGAGTGATATAATCTGTTTGAGAAACGTGGCGGTGAGAGAGCCAGTGTGGTGTAGTGCTTAAGAGTGTCAGACTAGTATCTGGGAGACCCAGGTTCGAATTTGCACTTGTGCTATGGAAGCTCGCTGGGTGACCTTGAGCCAATCACACTCTCTCAGCCCAAGCTACCTCACAGGGTTGTTGTGATGATAAAATGGAGGAGAGACAGGAGATGGATGCGAGCTGCTCTGGGTCCCCATTGGGGAGAAAGATGGGTCATAAATGAATTAAATAAAAAAGTAGATGTGATGAGGACCAATGCTCCCTCTGAGCTGTGGCGTCCTGTGAGCAAAAATTCTATGTTGTTAGCTACGGACATTGAGGTTGTGAGCGAGTGATTTGGCTGCTGCATCAGTTAGTTTGCTCTGGAGCCATTCTTCCTGAGCTAAGACAAAAATGTGTGAGCTGGAGGCTAGGAAGCTGTGAGCTGGCTCACACTAACTCAGCTTAGAGGGAACACTGGTGAGGACCTCCGTGATCCAAGGCCCTTTCGAAATATTTTGTTGCCCCATTCTGTCCTACCACATCAATCAACCAGTAGAGTTACCACTTTCCCGGTGATGATGGGCATTCTCCAGCTTTGGTGTTCCAGTGTGCACTGTGAGCGATGCTCTGGATGTGGCAGAGCTAACTTTCTTTCTTATGGTGGGGAAAACTTTTAGTGTACAGAAAGATGACCCTCCTGGAGTCCTGGTGTGCTGGTGGAGTATACCATGGCGCATAAATAGGCAAAGTGGCGACACAGCAAACCAATGGTGCTTAAGCCAATGGCAGCAGGTAGCAGAGGAAGTGCAATTGAGCCGTTTCCAGAAAGAACGTCGCCCTCGGCTCGGTGCCAATTTGCAGTCTTGTTGTGTCGGCCGCTGCCTGTCCGTATAACATATAAACGGGCATGGCACAGGGCCACCCCGGCCCCGTGCTTGCGGCTGTGAGGCTGATTTGAGCCACACGGTAAGTCCTTCCGAGCTAGCCAATAAACAATTACAGTGTTACCAACCACAAAATGTGTCATTTTGAGAGCCAGTTTGGTGTAGTGATTAAGT
The DNA here is from genome assembly GCF_001447785.1 of Gekko japonicus. Lineage (NCBI taxonomy): Eukaryota > Metazoa > Chordata > Lepidosauria > Squamata > Gekkonidae > Gekko > Gekko japonicus. Next base: position 30,079 of record NW_015163740.1, on the reverse strand, counting down.
GCGTGGACTCTAACCTGGGAGAACAGGGTTTGATTCCCCACTCCTCCACTTGCACCTGCTGGTTGACCTTGGGCAAGCCATAGTTCTGATAAGAGCTGTCCTTGAAAAAGAGCAGTTTCTGTCAGAGCTGTCTCAGCCCCACCTACCTCACAGGGTGTCTCTTGTGGGGAGGGGAAGGGAAAGGAGTTTGTAAGCCACTTTGAGACTCCCTTGGATAGTGAAGGGCAGGGTATAAATCCAGTCTCCTCCTCCTCCTCCTCATGCTGTTCTGGGGAATATTTGCAATGGAAAGAACACTTACAAGCAAACTCAGTAGCTTGGAGATTAAGCCAGGGGGATGATCTTCAGTTATTTCATTCCATGGCGTACTGTCCACAGAAGATAGAGAGGAGAACGACATATTATGCTTCAAGCGGGGGGGGGGGGGGGGGGGAGAGAGAGAGAGCTCGAATTAGCACAAATCACCTTAAAGTATCCTGTTCTGAAGTGTTATACATTCCCAAAGCATCTCCCTGTGTAGCTGTAGTTCACGACACCTTTTGTTGTTATACGTGGAACCGTTTTTTATTAATGGAGGCTAACAAAGGATTTCTTTTTTAAAATTATTCCTTACTGGAGAATTTTCAAAGCCTCTTTCAATCATTTTTTCCTCCCATTTATCTACGATCTTTCAAGAACAGGGGCGGCAAAATGGTAATCCACTTCCTTAGACGTCATGCTCTTGCAAATGCATTATTTATGGCCTGTAAAATGTTCAGTTCGTTACCGGATTACGTTTGTTTGTTTTTCTTTCCTTTGTTGCGGTAAATAATTGATGGCGACTTAAACAAATCTGTTGCGGTGGTGGCGGTCATTTGTTCGGCGCGAGTAACGCTCCTTTGCCTTCTCTGTTCATTTTGAGTTCCAAGCCACGGTGAAGGAAGGCACGACGGGCGTGATAGTGAATTTGACAGTCGAAGACCGGGATGACCCCGCGACGGGCGCCTGGAGAGCCGTTTACACCATCATCAACGGGAACCCGGGCCAGAGTTTCGAAATCCATACAAATCCCAAGAACAATGAAGGCATGTTGTCTGTTGTCAAGGTGAGGAGCATTTTTCAGTCTCTCTCGAGCCTCCGGGAATGTGATATCTTATATTGTCCCTTATATTGAGAGCCAGTTTGGTGTAGTGGTTAAGTACGCGGACTCTAATTTGGGAGAACCGGGTTTGATTCCCCACTCCTCCACTTGCACCTGGCTGGATGACCTTGGGCAAGTCATAGTTCTGTCAGAGCTGTTCTTGAAAAATAACAGTTTCTGTCAGAGCTCTCTCAGCCCCACCTACCTCACAGGGTGTCTGTGGTGGGGAGGGGAAGGGAAAGGAGTTTGTAAGCCGCTCTGAGACTTCTTTGGGTAATGAAGGGCAGGGTATAAATCCAATCGATGATGATGATGATGATGATGATGAACGGTCATGTCCAAGATCTCCTCCTGCTCCCTTGCGTGTTTATATTTGCTTGGAGTCTTCTCCACCGGCTTCTAAAGATTTGTGCAGTGCTTGCCAAACTGACTGTGAAATGCCCGACAACAGTGTCTGCTTCCTTCCGAGGGGAGGTCACGATTTGTTCTGAGTTATGTAGGAACCGTAGACTGTGTGTTTTTTGGCAGCCTCCCTACCCATCTGTAGCCAACTGTGAGCACTTTGACTGCAGCTTCGTTTGTAAAGGGGAAAATGGCATAAGAGAAAACTCAAGCGATTGGCTATGGGCCACTTTGGTGGAGTGGTTAGGAGTGCGGACTCTAATCTGGGAGAACCGGGTTTGATTCCCCACTCCTCTGCATGCAGCTGCTGGTGTGACCTTGGGTCAGTTACAGGTTCTTTCAGAGCTGTTCTCTCACGAGCAGTTCTCAAAAGGGCTCTCTCGGCCCCACTTACCTCATAGGGTGTCTGTTGTGGGGAAGGAGATTTTAATCTGCTCTGATATTCCTCCTCCTCCTCCTCCTCCTAACATAAGAACGTAAGAGAAGCCAATGTTGGATCAGGCCAATGTCCCAACCAGTCCAACACTCTGTCATACAGTTGCCAGAAATACCAGGTGCCATCAGGAGGTCCAGCTGTGGGGCCAGGAATTAGGAGCCCTCCCACTATTGACCCACCCCCCAGCACCAAAAATAGAGATCATCACTTTCCCCGGAGTCCCTATCTATACCTTGTGGCTAATAGCCACCGATGGACCTCTGCACCATATTTATTAGATTTATACCCCGCCCTCCCCAGCAGGCTCAGAGTGGCTACAACAAAGGCAATTGCCATAACAACCATTAAAACAACATAAAAACAATAATTAAACAGTAAAAACAATCATTAAATAAAGTGCGGTGCTCTTGATGTTAAATTTTTTCTCAATCCAAGATGAGTTCCATTCATCAACCTAACCTGGCAGCATGCATTCTTTGGTTAACTAGGCGTCTGCCCAGGGCCGGCTCACCTCCAGATCTAATCCACCGTTGAAGATGAAAACTCGGTGGTGGTACATATGCTTATCTAATTCCCTCTTGAAGCCGTCCATCTTGGATTAAGAAAAATCTAACATCCAGAGAACACCACACTTTACTTAATGATTGTTTTATACTGTTTAATGATTGTTTTAATGTTGTTTTAACTGTTGTTATAGCAATTGCCTCTGTTGTAGCCACCCTGTGATTGTAAGCTGTTCTGAGACTCCAAGTGAAGGGTGGGGTATAAATCCAATTTCCTCCTCCTCCTCCTCCTCCTCCTCCTCCTTCTTCATGACAAACAATGTCCCAAGTGCCCATCCCTATTTTTAGGAAGTACTCAGTACCACCCTTAGTTTGAATGAACTTTAATTTGCAATCTGATAAATGGGGACAATCCTGTATTCTGCTGTCTTGCAGCCTTTGGATTGCGAGATTTCGGCTTTCCACACGCTCCTGATCAAAGTAGAAAACGAAGACCCCTTGGTTCCAGATATCGCGTACGGCACCAGCTCCACGGCCACTGTTCAGATCACCGTTCTGGACGTCAACGAAGGCCCCATTTTCCACCCAAACCCAATGACTGTCACCAAACAAGAGAACATCCCGATAGGCAGTGTTGTGTTCACCGTCAATGCCACGGATCCGGATAAATTGCAGCATCAGACAATAAGGTGAGTGAGATCGTCTTTCCTCTGGGTAGACTATCAAGGGGGGTTCTTATCGATCTTATAAATATTATCCCTTTTAAATGTTTAGGTATGAAAAGGTTTCAAAGATATAGATCAGGGGTCCTCAACATCGTACCCATGGGTGCCAGGAAACCTGCTGACACCTTTCCTGGCGCCCACCAGGTATTTTTAGAAAGTGGGCAGGGCCAGATGGGGTCTTCACCCAGCAGGGCTTCTGATTGGCTATTGGAGATTTGATTGGCTCTGTAGATTTTTAGAAATCCACTGCAGCACAAGGATCGTCCCTGTGTGCCTGAAGGTAAGCTCTGGCAGCCATTTTGTGGCTGGCTCCGCTTCCTGCTTCAGCCACTGTGTGGCAGCCATTTTGTGGCTGCACTCACCACACATTGGCCCCGGTCACACGGGCCGGATATCGCGGGGGGAAGCGTGGCTGTTTGCCCCGGGGCAAAATAACGCGCGGCTGCGCGATCAGACATCTGTGGAGGTTCCGTGGAGGTCCCATGGGTAGGGGGGAGGTGCCGATCACAGGACAATCCTGCGGCGTGGCAAAGAAGCCGCACGGTGCGGCAAACGGGTTTGTTTTTTTTTTGTACACCAAAGTATACGCATGCTCCGTTGGGTGCTTGTGCGCATCCATGGAGACTTGGGGGGAAAAAACCTTTTTGCAAGGGGACATGGGCGGGCGCTGGATGCCACCGGAAACGGGATCAGATGCCCTCCCTTGCCCCGGGGTTACCTCGCATCTTTGGCGGGAAGCCTCGGGTGAGCCACAGGAGCTCTACGCTTCCCAGATGTGGCGGTGAGATCGCGCCCGGAAAATTCACCTATCTTCCGTCTCTCTAGCGTGGCTAATGTTCCATGTGACCGCAGCCTGTGTTAAGATTCCATAGGTGCCTGCAGCCGCAAAAAGGTTGGAAACCCCTTGTATATAGGTGGCTGTTTTCATATTTTGGAGAGATGGAATGAAACGTATAACCTGATGTTATGATTAGTCACACACTTGCAAATTGAAGACTCAGACACAGCTCAGGACTCAACAGAACTTGGAAATGCAGTTTAAGGTTGTGTTTGAAGGCTTGCTTTTTCTATGTTTGAACCTCAGCATTCTTCCTTCTGTTCAGTGTATCTGCAGAGCTTGGCATGATGGAATTACGCTTGCATCTGTAGTACTGGATAGGAATCTATTCTTTTTGTTCCCAAAAGTTAATGTTCCAGAAATGATGTATTTACAATATTTTATCCTGCTTCTCAACCAAAAAGCATCTCACAGAAAACAGAATACAAATTACCATTGAAGGGATGGATCCAATGAGTCCCTCTCACTATCTGAGCCTTCTAGTTCATCCACTGGAGAAAGGAGGGAGTCACTGTATCTCACCCATTATGTACTTCGGGGATCCTAATCCCCAGAGATTAAGGCACAAGAAATCGTGTTGATGGTTGTTTCATACTCTCCTGCTAATGAGCTGCATTGCTGGTAACTGGAAGCTGGAGGGAGGGGGTCTTAACAGGAGCTGGGTTCAGATTCAATACAGGATATTGGGGTGTTTCTGGTCTTCCTTTCTGATGGCCCCATTGGTGGCATTTGGAAGCTTTGGGGGTGCTGTTCTTAACTGGAGCTGAATCCCAGTTATGATAGACATCGCCTGGCCATTTCCTGTCCACTTGCTGATATCCCCGTTCATGGTAATTAGAAGCTGGAACGACGGGGTCGTTGTCCTTGAGATGGGTTCAAGTGTGATGGACGTTATCTGGTTGTCTCCTGTCCTCCTCCTGATGGCCTCATTGGTTGTAATTATAAGCCAGTGGAGAACGAGTGCTCATAGCCAGAGTTATATCAAGGTACAATGAAGGAGTCTGGTTGCTTCCTGTCCTCCCTCTGATGGGTCCATTGAAGGTCATCAAAAATGGTGGAAGGAGATTGTTATCTGGAGCTGGTCCCATATGGAAGGAGTGGCAGATATCGTTCTTATTCCACTATTCTGTGCGGTCTGTGATGCACAGGTCCTGGGAAGGAGGCTGATTTTTAAAAGTTATCTGTTAGGGTTGCCAACTCCAGGCTGGAAAAACGCCTGGAGATTTAGGGTGTGAAGCTTGGGGAAAGCAGGGTCTAGGAAGAGGACTGCACCAGGGTGTAATGCCATAGAGCCCTTGTTGATTGTGAGAAGCATGAACTCACTAGAGATAAATGGATCACAGCATATATTCAGAAGTGGGGATGCATCTCCAAACAAGAAGCAAAACTTCTGGCTGATACCAACCTAACTGTACCTCCTGCTAGGGCAAAAAATTTATCAATGGTTTTTAATGACTTCTATCTGTAATTGCATATTTTATTCCTTGTATTTTGTATTTCTGGCTGCTTGGTTATTTTCTGTATTCTTGGATTGTATTATTCTGTACCATGTGGACTATCAAACTTCTTTGCTTATGACCCATTGGTCTGTGAGCATGAAGCGTATAATAAAGCCGAAAGCTATAGAGTCCACCTTCCAAAGCTGCCATCACCTCCAGGTGATATGATCTCCGTAAGCTGGAGACCAGTTGTGATTCCAGAAGAGCTCCAGGCCCCACCTGGAGGTTAGCAACCCTATTGTCTGGCTTGGACACCCACAGTGCAAGTTAATTTCTCCTTTGCAAGAAACAGATCCCTGCGTCTCTCTTGTTGTACCAGTTGCTCTTTCCTCGTGTCAATTTTTGCCTATTAAAGTCCCTGCTCTTTTCAGCATTATTTTGCCCAGTTGTGTATATATATAGTGCCTGCTATAAAAATGGTGTGAGAGCGGGGTAGGCAAGTGGAGGAAATAGAAGAAAGGAACGAAATTAATTCAGCTTCATTGTGACAGCAATAAAAACTGTGAAACCAAATCAGCAGACAACATCAACCAGGCACAGCCATGACACTTGGGATCATCTCTTTCCCTTGAAATGAGTGGGAATTGGTATGCAGACTGGAACTGTCCCATGTCTTTGTTTACTAGAAGATTTCTGTCTTGGCTTCTTAATTTATATGCTCTCTCTTCAGAGACCTGACCAAGATGACTCACAAAAGTAAAACGCAATGCAGTGAAACCATTAAAACTCCATAACAATGATGAGCATTACAAACAAGCTGGGACATCAAAATAGCAAAAAACAGCATCCAGCAGCCTAAAAATAATATCCACAAAACTTTCCATAGGCTCGAAGTGGACCAGGAAAACAGCTTTGAAAAACTAAAATAGATACTCAAGGAAGTTTATTTATTTATTTATTTGTTTGTTTATTTATTTATTTATGCTTTCGGCTTGTATCCCGCTCGAACCCCCCAAGGGGTCTCTGAGCGGCTTACAGTTACTCTTTATCCCTATCTATGACCACACATAGTCAGGGGTGGGGACTGCCCTACCGGCAGCCAGTGAAGGGACTTGCTGTTCTTTTTTCCGGTTTGGCTTATTGTTGGCTCGGCTTTCGGTTTTAGCTCCTCTTCTTCTCCTTCCGGTGGTCTTCGGCGTCGGCTGTATTCGGCGGGCCCATCTGGTACGCGGTTCGCGTTTGTTATATCACTTATCAATAATAGCCACCATCAAAATTAACACATGGTGAAGACAAGATGTAAATAAATTTTATTGAATTTGTATTACAAAACAAAACATAAAATACAAGACAACAACAACAAATGCATACTACAACAAACATCGGTACACCAATGAATTGTCATCTAATACAGTTTTCTACTACAATATTCTACTATTTAAAAGAAGTTTTCCACTGATGCTGGAAGGATTTGGAGGAAGTGCAAATGGGAGCGAGTTCCAAATAGCAACGTCAGATGGGTTTCCTGCCGATCAGATTTGTCCAAAGCACAAAAAAACGCTGGCTAAAGATAAACAAAAAATGTACAGAAATAATATTTAATGCCGAGTTCAGTAATACAGTCATATTACTATACAGAGCCAAGGTGTTCTTGCAAGAAACAACAGTAGTACAGAAAAATAGAAAAGTAAAGTCCCAGAAATTTCAGTGTGTCTCACTTCTATTGTGTTGTAATTCCTTAGTCCAACTTGACATACATTCATCATAGATACAACAGTAGTACAGAAAAATAGAAAAATAAAGTCCCAGAAATTTCAGTGTGTCTCACTCCTATTGTGTTGTAATTCCTTAGTCCAACTTGACATACATTCATCATAGAGTAGACTCATAGTTCCTGGAAAATCCAAACAATCTTGAAATCCATACGCCATAGAGATGCATAGTCCGGATGCGAGCTGCCATGTTTCGAATAGTTC